>NW_024717056.1:0-14070 GCF_018991925.1 Homarus americanus | reverse complement strand
TCAGTATACTTCGCTGATTTACGTATTGCTCTTATACCACATGTCCAGTTAACCTTATACACATGTACAGATGTATATACACATGTGATTAACATATATACACATGTACGAAGTTGACATATACACATGTACAGTTAACCTTACACACACATGTACAGTTAACATATACCACATATGCAATTTGTTTCTACCACACATCATTAACATATACCACACATGTACGATTAACATATACACATGTACAATGTATATACCCACACATGCAATTAACCTTATACACACATGTACAGTTAACATATACACATGTCCAGTTAACGCCATACCACATGTACAATTAACCTTATACCACACATGTGATTAACCTTATACACATGTACATTAACCTTATACACCACACATGAGACAGTTTATACCACATGGACAGTTAACATATACCACACAGCATACAGTTAACCTTATACCACACATATGAGTTGTATATACCACATATTTTGTGATTAACCTTATACCACATGGACAATTAACCTTATACCACACATGTACAGTTAACATATACACATGTACAGTTAAACATATACCACATGTACAATTAACATATACCACACATGTACAGTTAACCTTATACCACATGTACAGTTAACATATACCACACGTACAGTTAACATATACTACATAACAGTCATAAATATATTGTGAAACTCGTTACTGATTTTATTTAGTTTTTAATTAGGAAAATCAGATCAGGTGAAAAAAGGAAAGACAGTACTGATATAATAGATGCTAAATAACAGGTTAATTAGGGAGGTTGCTTAGGCAGGTAAACAGGAACGATCGTAGGGCGCTGATGGTCACCTGGTCGGTTACAACACTGAAGTATGGTCAGTTACAATTTCAAGTATTACCTTTTTACTAAATTGCGGGCATGTAATACCACCCCGGCTAGTTATTAATTATTGTTACTGTGTATTATTATTATTATTATTATTATATTATTATTATTATTATAATTATTATTATACAACACCAATTATTATTTATATATAAACAATTAAGTAAGCTCTCGAATTATCCTCTCCTTTAACCCTACTATAAACTATATTCAATTACAAATGTCTCAGATACCATAATTGCGAAATATGTTTATTAGTAGTTAACTTTGGCCATTTTAGTTAAATAAAATTATTTATACTAAGGATGTAAGCTGTACCTTCCTTCTACCTTCCTCCTTCCTTCATTTTCTCTTTTCTTCCCATCCATCCATGTTACACATCTTTCCTTCCTTCTTCTTCTTCATCCCATCCTTCCATCATTCCTTCCTCCCTTTCCTTCCTTCCATCTATTTCTCCCTCCTCTTACTCCAGCCTTCCTCCCTCCTTCCATCCTTTCCTTCCTTCCATCTTGCCTCTCCTCCTTGCTCTCATCAATTTTATTCCTCCTTATCCATCCTTCCTTCTTAATTCTTCTCCCCCCTCCTTACTCTCAAGTTTTCCTTCCTCCCCTCCTTTTCCTTTCCTTCCTTCCATCTTTTCTCTCTCCTCCTTGCCTCTCAATTTTCCTCCTCCTCCCTTCTTTCATCACCATCCACACCTCACCTTAATACTCTCACAAGTCCACCATGGAATCAGTGATCACTTTTTATAACCCACAACACTAAATTACGATAAGCACAGTATAGATAAATCCAAGATGTAGTTGTCGATTACTCGTTAACGCCAGTGCGATAGCATTAACTTAGTCATCGTACTCCAAGGGTTAATCATACTCAAGGGGTTAATACCATCATACTCAAGGGTTAAAGTCATCGACTCCAAGGAAACACGTACCAAAAAAGTCATCGTACTCAAGGGTTAAAGTCATCATACTCAAGGGTTAAACCCATCATACTCAAAGGGTTAATACCATCATACTCAAGGGAGTTAAAGTCATCGTACTCAAGGGTTAAAAGTCAATCCGTACTCAAGGGTTAAAGTCATCCATCAAGGGTTAATACCATCGTACTCAAGGGTTAAAGTCACATCGTACTCCAAGGGTTAAAGTCATCGTACTCAAAAGGTTAGGACTACTATGACGTGTCAACATACTTAAGGTTGTCATCGTACAGGGTTGAAGTCATTGTACTCAAGGTTAACGCCATGTCAGTATCAGGGTTAAATCATCGTACTCAAGAGTACATACTTAAAGGTTGTCAACGTACTTAGAGGTTAAAGTCATGGTATTCAAGGTTAACATTAGTACTCAAAGGTTAACTCACAAAATATTGTCAATGAAGTACATTATTGCGTTATCAATAAGTATAGGTGAGTTGTTATTAAAGATTTGGGGATTACCTGTTAATTAGCCCTACCAATCACCGGTGTTTATTTTACTTGATGATTATGTACACCTCAGGCTATACAGGGTGGTAAGGTTAGGTTAGGTTAGGTTAGGTTGAGTTAGGTTAGGTTAGGTTAGGTTAGATTGAGTTGACTTGCGTATGGTTGAGTTAGGTTATCTTGGTTTGGTTTGGTCTGAAGGTATTTGAAGGGGTAATGGGGCAAGGAAGCAGTCCTGGGTGTACTCGATAATGAGGCGAGTCATCTCCGAATCATTTCTTTGTGCACCCTTGGGCGGTTCAAAGGGGTTAGCTGGCGACCACCTGACATTGCATTTCATTGCCAATTAAAAATCCCCAGATTTCAATATAAAACTATTTAAAAATCTGGGCATTCTTTACGATTAAAAAATTAAAAAACCTGAACATTGTAGACCAGGATGATGTTTGCCTAATTATTCTTTTCATAATACAAACAAGAGACTCTGGAGAGGAGTAAACACTGGAGGGAATAAGACCGCTTCTCCAGGTGACAGTAAATGGTCCCAGTCACGCCACGTTACGATAAACATACTCAAGAGGGAAATGACTTAAACCACAGGCACACGGGAGAGAGGTCTAAATGGGGGAGGGAGAGGTATAGGAAGGGAGGAGAGGCTGAGGGTTTTTGTGAGGAGGAGGAGGGGTCTTATTAGGGAAGGAGTGGAGTGTTAGTGAGGGGAGGGGAGTCTTAGTAAAGGGAGGTGGGGTCTTTGGTGAGGGGAAGGAGGGGTAGGGGTTTTGAGAGAAAGAGGAGGAGGGTCTAGTTAGGGAAGGAGGAGGGGGCCACTAATGGAGGGAGGAGGTGTTAGTAAGGGAGGGGTAGGGTCTTGTGAGGGGTAGGGGTTTTAGGAGGTGAAGAGAGGGGTGAGGTCATACTGAGGAAGGAGAGGTGGGGTTTTAGGAAAGGGAGGGGCCCAGGAGGGGAGGGGAGGAGGGGTCTTAGTGGGGAGAGTGAGGGGAGGGTCTTAGTGAGGGATGGGGAGGTGGAGGTTCTAGTGACAAGGATAACAGGTGGCCCATTAAGCCCCTACCTGACTCATATAATCTTTGGTCAGTGTTACCTTAGAGAATTGAATGACGTTGTTTTCCTCTTCCGTGTTTACCTGAGCTGTGTGGCTTTAGGATCTCGTCTCTGTATCTTTAAGGTTGTATTGCAGGATACAGGTGTGTGCTACAGGTGTGTTAGCAGCTACAGGTGTGTTAGGCAGGTGTGCTATAGGTGTTCTATATGTTTATTACAGGTACAGTTGTGCTATAGGCAGGTGTTCTTCAGGTTTATTACATACAGGTATGTTATAGGTTTATTACAGGTGTAGGCATGTTATTATGTGTTATAGGTAGAAGTGCTATACCTGAAGGTTTATTATAAGTACAGGTGTGTAACATGTGTAGTGCAGGTGTTAGATCTACGGTCAATTTTAGTGTAAACCTCATCTTCACACTGCTTGTGTACCTTCATCTTTACACCTCAAGAACTACAGTTTATCTATGAAGGTTCTTGTTCTCGTACAAAACATATCTGTGAAGGCTACAGTACCACTGGAGACAAAAAGACATCTAGAGATATTCTTTGATCTTTGGGGAAATTTTCTAACCTCGTAAATTTTATGATCTTTGGGAAGTTTCTTTGATATATAGGGAAATTTTTAACCTTTCGGGGAGATTTTATGATCTTTGGGGAGTTTCTTTTGATATATAGGAAATTTTTAACATTTCGGGAGATTTATGATCTTTAGGGAGACTATTATTGCTTATGGGGAACTACTGACCTCTGAGAGAGACTATTTATACATTTAGGGTGGCAGGTTAGGTTAGGTTAGGGTTAGGTTAGGGTTAGGTTAGGTTAGGGTTAGGGTTGAAATGCCCATCTAGAGAAACAAGATGAACAGTCTCTCTATGGAAACTCTCACATCCTGGAGAGACTAACCTTTTAAGACACAGTAACACCCCCCCCCCGCTCTCTTACCTTTTTTCTTCCCCCTCACATGAAAACTCCTCTACCTCTGACCCATTTCCTATGACCCCTGACCTCTTTGACCTCTGTGTGGGTGGTGGCAACTCAATATCCTGCTCGACGAGTTTATGAGCTGAGCAGCAGCATTTATAATTTATTGCTTCTTCCTTCCTCATAAATTACACAAGTTGGCCGAATATTAGACTGACTCGCTGATGTAAACAAACTTGATCTTGACGGAATGTTTGACTGACAAGAACACTTCCACAATAACCTCACGTCAAGCACAATCCCACAAGAACATTCTCCACACAATCCTCACGCGTCACAGGACACTCCAGAAAAACACTTCCACACAACCTCACACGTCACAGGACACTCCCAGAAGAATACTCACACACAATCCTCACGTCAAGCACAATCCCACAAGAACATTCCACACAATCCTCACGCGTCACAGGACACTCCCAGAAAACACTTCCACACAATCCGTCACACGTCACAGGACACTCCCAGAAGAATACTCACACAATCCTCACGCGTCAAGCACAATCCCACAAGAACACTTCCACAAATCCTCACGCGTCAAGCACAATCCCACAAGAACACTTCACACTAACCCTCACGCGTCAAGCACAATCCCACAAGAACATCTCCAACAATAACCTCACGCGTCACAAAACACTCCCACACAATCCTCACGCGTCACAGGACACCCCAGAAAAACGCTTCCACATCAACTCACGCGTCACAGGACACCCCAGAAGAATACTCCCACACAACTCTCACGCATCACAGCACAATCCCACAAGAATGCTCTACCCAATCCTCACGCGTCACAGGACACCCCAGAAGAATACCCCACACAATCCTCACGCGTCACAGCACAATCCCACAAGAAATCTCACACAATTATATGAGGTGCCTCAAAGAGAGCCCAGGCTCTCAACTGGCTCAGCCATGTTATTTGTTATTATTATCCACTCTGTATCTGGTTTTTCTGGCTAAATATACTGTTTCAACTAATTCAATTCTGTTTCAATGCAACAATCCCTCACGCGTCACAACACAATCCCACAAGAACACTCACTAAATCCTCACGTGTCACAGAATATCACACAATCTTCACGCATCACGGAACACTCTGCACAACCTCACGCGTCACAAAAACACTCCCACAACCTCACGCGTCACAACACATCCCACAAGAACACTCTCACTAACCTCGTGTCACAGAATACTTCACACAATCTCACGCATCACGAACACTCTCACTAAATCTTCACGCGTTACAAAACACTCCCACACAACCTCACGCGTCACAGAACACCCCACACAATCCCTCACGTCACAGCACAATCCCACAAGAACACTCCCCACAACCCTCACGCGTCACAAACACTCCCACATTAACTACACGCGTCACAAAACACTCTATAATCCTCACGCGTCACAGAACACTCCCACACAACCCTCAGCGTCACAGAACACCCCACACAATCCTCACGCGTCACAGCACAATCCCACAAGAACACTCACTAAATCCTTCACGTCACAGAACACACAACCTCACGCGTCACAAACACTCCCCACACAATCCTCACTCACAGAACACCCCACACAATCCCACAAGAACACTCCCACACAATCCTCACGCGTCACAAAACACTCCCCACACAACCTCACACGCGTCACAAAACACTCCCACACAATCCTCACGCGTCATAGAACACCCCACAATAACCTCACGCGTCATAGAACACTCGCAAAATTCCTCACGCACCACAGCACAATCCAACAAGAACAATCCCCACGCGTCACAGCACAATCCCACAACCGTCATGCGTCACAGCACAATCCCACACGCGTCCCAGCACAATCCCACAAGAACACCCCCACGCGTCACAGCACAATCCCACAAGAACACCTCACGCGTCACAGAGCACTCCCTCACACGTCACAGAACACTCCCTCACGCGTCACAGCACAACCCCACAAGAACAATTCTCACGCGTCACAGTACAATTCCACAAGAACAACCCTCACGTGTCACAGAGCACTCCTCATGCGTCACAGAACCTCCCTCACGCGTCAGAGAACTCCCGTCACTCGTCACAGAACACTCCTCACGCGTCACAGAGCACTCCGTCACGTCACAGAACACTCCCACAAGAACAATCCTCACGTCACAGAACCTGCAGATCAATTTCCCCCCAAAATGTTCCTCCCATGAGTGGAAAAACTGAAACGAAAACTACACAACAAATCCTGGCCAATAAGAGAACCTGATTGCCAATCTCTGATTTTTTTCTCTCTTACGTCCAACAGAGGGTCAGCACACACCTTATGTGACCTCTCTTGAAGGCTTAACGAATGTGTAACGAGGATATATAGAAGAGGGGTTGTGGACCCTTTAACGAGGGTTTTAACGAACGTATAACGAGGATATGTAGAAGTATGGGACCTCTTTAACGAGGTTTTAACGAAAGTGTAACGAGAGGATGAAGAGAGTCAGAAACCTCTCATAGAAACTCATTAACGAAGATTATCCAACGTTTAGCCAGCACGTAACGAAGATGGTCAGAACATCCATTATATGACCTACGTATATCGAGAATTATGGAAGGTTTAACGAACACATAACCAGGCCAATCTATCTGACCTTCAGTAGGTCTTAAACCCTTCAGGATGACGGTGCCCTTGTGTGTGAGAGAGAGATGGTCTGGTTCAGGGCAGGACTATCTCAAGACCCCCTGACTATCTCCCTCACCAGACCACCAGCTCTTTAAGACCATTGAACCATCGAATTTTGATATTTTTCTCTACGATATTTTACTTGTAGGTTTGTGGGCTTTTGTGTGTGTGTGTGTGTTTTGTAAGGTGTTGTGTTGTGGGCGTTGACGAATGGCTGTGAGGAGGAGGTAAACAAGAGTTAGTGTTGTTGTTTTTTCCCCTCCCGTGTTACCAGATTCAATAGACACACGAACTCTCCTTCACTACTCTTAACACTTTATTCTTTCTTACTTCCTTACTTGATGCTCGCTTGTTTTTTGTTTGTATATACTCTTGGATATGGTTATGTATTTACTATGAGAAGACACTTGCACACACACACACACACACACACACACACACACACACACACACACACACACACACACACACACACACACACACACACACACACACATACAGGGTGTCTCCAAAAATGTATAGAAAGTACCTCACACATCAACACGTGAGGACACTCTTGTGGTTCCATTACAAACATATACACTTATCTCTATAAAAATCTATAGAACACTGTGTTTACATTTTTCTGAGACACCGAGTAAGGATCCGCCACACCTGACGACACATTAGGGCGGTACGGATACAGCACACTGCTACTCTACAGCCTTAGTACACAGGAAGCAACCTGTGCGCACTACACTCTCCGCCTCTCAAACGTTAGGCACCCACTCATAACCCATAACCCACAACTGATACCCACAACCTACAACTGTAATCCTCACACCACAACGACACCCACAGCTCACAACTGACACCCACAACCTACAACTAATACCACCACCCACTGCCCAAGTTAGTGAGGTCGATTGATTCAGTGTAGTGATGGGGCGGGGGTGTCAAAGCGGACGGGAGGGAGGCCGAACGAGAGGAAAGGAAGGAAGGAAGGAAGGCGGAGGGCGGGAAGGAGGGAGAGAGGAGGGAGGAGGAGGAGAGAGAGAGAGAGGGAGGGAGGGAGGTGCAGCCACTCCAACAGGAAGATCACTTTACACACGGTCGAACAGACAGACAGACGGTACCACGGACGAGCTAAAAGGTGAGATGGAGGGAATGGCTGACTGATCCAACTGGACAGGAGAGAGGAAGGGAATGATGGAATGTAGAAGGGAGGGATGTAGGAAGGATGGGATGGGGGGAGGAAAATAGGGAAATAGAAAGGGAGGAAAAAAAGGGAGGGAAAGAAGGGAAGGAGGGAGGGAAAGAAGGGAAGGAGAGAGGGAAAGAGAGGTGTTGGTATCTTTGGTGACATATACCTTCGCACTACATAAACCCACTGAAACACAATTAATGGAATACACACTAGTAATAATTTCACACACACACACACACACACACACACACACACACACACACACACACACACACACACACACACACACACAAAACCTCAGGGTCTAACAAGTGTGAAAATGTAAATTGAAAGAAGAATAAGAAAGGCAAAAAGTAATAAAAATAAAAAATAAAATACGAAAGAGAAGCAAATAAATAAAACAATCAATCAAAGGAAGAGACAAAAACACAACTAGGACGAGATAAATGGGTGAGGAGGGTGAGGGGTGGGTGAGGGGTGGGTGAGGTGGTGAGGTGAAATGGGTGAGGGTGGGTGGGGGTGGGTGAGGGTGGGTGAGGGGTGGGTGAGGGGTGGGTGAGGGTGGGTGAGGGGGTGGTGAGGGGTGGGTGGGTGAGGGGTGGGTGAGGGGGGTGGAGTGTGAGGGTGGGTGAGTGTCTCGAGACGTGAGATGAGCGAAAATTACAATAAAGAAAGAAAAGAAAGAAAGAAAGAAAAGAAAGAAAGAAAGAAAGAAAATAAAAATATGAATCACGTGTGAGACTAGCCAGAGGATATATTAGAAAAGGTACTCAAGCCTCCTCCTCCTCCTCCTCGTCTTTCTCATTGTCCTCCTCCTCCTCCTCCTCTTCCTTCTCGTCTCCTCCTCCTCCTCGTCTTTCTCATTGTCCTCCTCCTCCTCCTCGTCTTCTCATTGTCCTCCTCCTCCTCTCCTCCTCCTCTCTTCTCATTGTCCTCCTCCTCCTCCTCCTCCTCCTCGTCTTTCATTGTCCTCCTCCTCCTCCTCCTCTTCTTCCTCATTGTCCTCTCCTCCTTATTCTTTTTCTCATGACACTGACATTGGCTGAAAAAGATAAACAACCGTGTAGAGGGGGCGTGTAGGAAGGCGGTGGTGTGGAGAGGCGTGTAGAAGGCGTGTAGGAGAGGGCGTGTAGGAGGTGTGTAGGTGGAGGCGTGTAGGAGGTGTGATGGAGGCGTGAAGAGAGCGTGGAGGAGGAGACGGGAAGGCGTGTGGGTGGGCGTGTGGAGGCATGCGGTGGAGGCGTGTGGTGTGTAGGTGGAGGCGTGTAGGAGTGTGTAGGTGGAGGCGTGTAGGAGGCGTGGAGGGAGGAGGCGTGTAGGAGGTGTGTAGGTGGAGGCGTGTGGGAGGCGTGTGGGTGGGCGTGTAGGAGGTGTGTAGGTGGAGGCGTGTAAGGAGGTGTGTAGGTGGAGGCGTGTAGGAGGCGTGGAGGAGGAGGCGTGTAGGAGGCGTGTAGGAGGCGTGGAGGCAGCGCACATAACTCAGTCAACACCCCTCCCTCAGTATACCCATATGTGGTCCACCTCAGCTGCAACTCAAAGCTACAAAAAGCTATTCAAGACTGCAAAAGCTATGACTACAAAAAGCTATAAAAGACTACAAAAAGCTATACAAGACTAAAAAACTATACAAGACTACAAAAAGCTATACAAGACTACAAAAAGCTATACAAGACTACAAAAAGCTATACAAGACTACAAAAGCTACAAGACTACAAAAAGCTATACAAGACTACAAAAGCTATACAAGACTACAAAAGCTACGCAAGACTACAAAAAGCTATAAGAACCACAAAAAGCTATACTGTACTACTTAAGATAATGAAGCAAGACAGAAGGCATCATAATAGCAAAGGCAAGGACGGATGGAGAGGGAGTTAGTACTTGTTTCTCTGTGTCACATATACAGGTAAATAAAAGGTAAGTCTGCTCAAGTGTAAGTATGGAAAGACAGACAGACAGACAGGCAAAAGCAGGTGTTTTACAGATAGAGCAAAGAAATGGGGTGTTGTACAAATAGCCAGACAGACAAGCAGGTAAAATGGGGTGTTGTACAGACAGACAGACAGACAAACAGGTAAAATGGGGTGCTATACAGACAGACAGACAGACAAACAGGTAAAATGGAAGTGTTATACAGACAGACAGACACAAAAAGGGGGGCTGGGGAAGGAGGAGGAGGGGGAGGAGAATCCACCGTTCCACCTAAAAATATTCTCATCCTTTAATTTTCAGTTTCAAATACTCTGATATAATCTACTAAAAAAAACAAGTTCCCATGATTTTACCGTGAATGTCTCTCTGTCAGCTGATTCTATAAAGTTTATCTGGTCCTAAAATATGTTATACCTCTACGTGTTATCTTTCCCACGCTCCACACAGAGAGACACACACAAAAATAGATAAATTATGAATATATAAAATTTTCTTTTCGGGTAAAGATGTGTATGTATGTGTGTCTGTTTTAGTGTGTTATCTTTCCACACTCTTGCATTTGTAAAGAAAAAAGAGAAGGAAAATATACGTATTTATATATATAACGTATATGTATCGCTCCAAAAAGGTATCTTTACAATTTGGTGCGAGACAATATGACACAACGGACGAAGGATTTTGACAACCCTACCGAGACAACAGGAGTCGTAGTGATCGTTATGAAATTCATCATCGGCTCCTGGCGTAAAGATATTTTTTGGAGTGTGTGGTATTACATATTTACGTCATGTGGCCTGAATACACATTTACGACAGGCAACATATCAAACAGAATAGTACATGTATATACTTATTAGTGAAATATAAATGTTGTGAATGTTTTTAGTTTGAAATAATCTTTTAAAAATATCATTGACAGCAGTAATATACACCTCACCAACATTAACATCATAATGTATAATACACATTACATCTATACTTATATATATAATAATACATCCAGATAAAAAAACAAATATTTGGTATTTTCTTCATAAAATCCATAAAAAATCTTATCAAACAATAAAGTACACTAACAAGAGACAATAACCCCAAGAAATACACATGTAGCGTATTTCCTTTTAAATGTCATATAAAATAAATCATGAGGCAGTAAATACATCTGAGAGTACCACAGGAAGAGCTTTTAATACACTTCAGGTATAACGCTGTGATAATTAATACCTGGAGCAACGCTGAAAACACTCACATACCACCGTATCCAGGGGGGAGGAAGGGGGAAGTGAGGGGGGAAGGAAGGGGTAGTGGGGGAGGGCTGGGGTTGAAGTGAGGAACAAGTGTGGGTATGAGTAGGGGGTTGGAGGAGGGGAAGGAAGAGGTAGGTTAAAAAGAAGGAGAATGAAGAACATGGGTATGGAACGGGGTGAGAGTGGGGTGATGGGAGAGGAGGGGAGGGATGGGAGAGAGGGGAGGGTGGGGTAGGGGATGAGACGGTGAGGGGTTGGACAGGGAGGGGAAGGTGGGTACAGGAAAGGAGGATGGGAGAGAATTAAACAGTCGATCGTCCCATAATGCAATACTAATTCATAAGCAAAATATTTTTCACGTGTATTTATTTTTTTTCAAGTCATAAAATTTTAACAAACGGTAGAAATAAATTATAAAAGTGGTGGCAGTAGTTTATGTAATAGCAACAGCATGTATGTATGTATGTATGTATGTATGTATGTATGTATATATGTATGTATGTATGTATGTATGACATGTATGTATGTATGCATGTATGCATGTATGTATGTATGTATGTAGGACGGATAACCCCGAAAATTTAGCAACTACTTATGAACAATTTATTAGACAATCAATATATCGCTTTATCCTAAAAAGAAAATTCAGATCGTCGGAACCAACAAAATGGATGAATAATGAATACTTATATCTTCTAGGGAGAAAAAAGAAAAGTATATAGAAAAAGGTACGAAAGGCGAAAAATCACTTACTTGGTTACTATCAGAACCTAACAAGCCAGGTAAAAAACAGAAAATTATGAAATCAAGGTAGCAAACAGATCAATACCCCCAAAGCTTTTATCAACTATAAATCAAGGTTAAGAGATACAATAGGTCCCATAAAACTCGACAGGAAGCGTAGTGAGTTAAATGTGGCGAAATCGTTAAATAGTCATTTTCGCTCCGTATTCTAAATGAAAACCCTAGCACAGTTTAGAAGTTCATAAGGTATATAACGACAGTATAAGAAATATGTTGATGAATATAATATTACTAGTAACGATAATGCTTAAAGTAATTAACAAATGAAGCCCTCATAAATTGCCTGGTCCAGACGAGGGTATATGCTAGAATATTAAAAAGAATGTAGAGAGATGAGTTGGGTAATCCATTAGCAGTTTTATTTAATAAGTCATTAGAATCGGGCCCTGATGCAGAAGCTTGAAACTTGCAAATGTAGTTCAGGAATTTTCAAAAAGGTGATAAATCAATAGCATCAAATTACCAATCCCATTAGTCTCACGTCAATCATAGGCAAGTTGCTGGGAGTCAGTATTGCTACAAAAATCAGAAGCCACCTTGAAACAATTCAAAAGCAATTCATTCTTCTCAGCACTTGGGTTCGCAAGGACGTTCTTGTCTCACAAATTTGCTTAGCTTTTCTCAGAAATTTGAAGCGGTGAATAATGATAAGTCATATGATGATTAATTTTAAGATTTCAGTAAAGCATTCGATGAGACCCCTCATGAGAGATTGATAAGGAAGGTAGAAGCATATGGAATAGGTGGATCAGTATTAAAATGGATTAGGTCATGGTTAACTGGTAGGAAACAAGAGTCAGCATAAATGGATTAAAGTCAGACTGAGGTGCGGTCAAAAGCAGGTTCCCAGGGATCTGTATTAGACCCTCTGCTGTTTGTTATATTCATTAATGATCTTGATTTAGGCATAACTTAGTAGGATTAGTAAATTTGCAGATGATACCAAAATGGGAAGTGATAAATTCAGACGGTGACTTTGAACACCTTCAAAGAGATCTAGATACCTTACATAGTGGTCAGTAGACTGGCAAATGAATTTTTAATACTGATAAATGCAAGGTACTACAGATAGGAAGACGAATACAAACGTTAAGTATAAACTAGGTAACGGAAATAAAAACTCAGTTTGTGAAAAGATCTAGGTGTATTTGTTAGCAACGACCGAAACCTAGAAAACAATAATGTATTAGCGTTCTCAACAAGGCAAACAAGTTCTTGGGTTCATACTAGGTCTATAAGTAACAGACTGCTGACATATTTGAACTACCTAGCATTAGTAGAATACACATGGATTATACAGTTCAGTTCTGGTGTCCTTAATATAAGATGGACCAATTCTTTTGAAGTAAAGAGAAACAATAAAAAAAAGATCCATAATATTAGAAACCTTCCATATGAAGAAAGAACTGAAAACACGAAAATTCATTAGAAGGCGTAGAGTTAGAATATATAAGGAATGTACAAGTGGGTAAGAAGGGATAACAAGGTAAAATGGAAGATGTTCACAAGCTCACCAGTAATAACAGGCAACTAGAACAAATGACTTTAAATTAGATAAATTCCGATTCAAGAAAGGATAAAGGCAAACACTGGTTTGGTAATAGAGTTGTGGATATGTGGAATAAGCTACCAAGTGCTATAGTAGGATCAGGACGCTAAAACTTCAAAGACAGATTGGATAGGCACATGGAAGTGCTGGGATGAATTATAGAAAAGGATCACCCTGTATAGACGATCCTACCCCCAGTATCCACTTTCTTATGTTCTTATGTTCTTGTATGCATGCGTAGCATGTAATATTGTGTATGTATGTAATAATAACGTAACATGTGTATGTATGTATGTATATATACATGTATGTGTGTGTGTGTATATGTATGTGTATTAGGTAGACTGTTTCT
>NW_024717055.1:0-13175 GCF_018991925.1 Homarus americanus | reverse complement strand
GGGGACTTTGTTATTCTCGATCATATGACTTTGTTATACTCGAAGAGGGGACTTTGTTATACTCGATCAGGGGCCTTTGTTGAACTCGATCAGGGGCCTTTGTTATACTCGATCAGGGGACTTTATTATACTCGTTCAGGGGACTTTGTTATACTTGATCAGGGGCCTTTGTTATACTCGATGAGGGGCCTTTGTTATACTTGATCAGGGGACTTTGTTATTCTCGATGAGGGGCTTTTGTTATGCTCGACCAGGGGACTTTGTTAAAATTGTTCAGGGGACTTTGTTATACTCGAACAGGGGACTTTGTTATACTCGATCAGGGGACTTTGTTATAATCGACCAGGGGAGTTTGTTATACTCGACCAGGGGACTTTGTTATACTCGATCAGGGGCCTTTGTTAAACTCGATCAGGGGCCTTTGCTTACCTCGACCAGGACTTTGTTATACTCGATGAGGGGCCTTTGTTAAACTCGATCAGGGGCCTCTGTTATACTCGATCAGGGGACTTTGTTATACTCTATCAGGGGACTTTGTTATACTCGATCAGGGGGCTTGTTATAGTCGATTAGGGAACTTTGTTTTGCTCGATCAGGTGACTTTGTTATACTCGATCAGCGGACTCTGTTATATTCGATCAGGGGACTTTGTTATACTCTAACAGGGGATTTTGCTATCCTCGATCAGGGGACATTGTTATACTCTACGAGGGGTCTTTGGTATACTCGATCAGGGAACTTTGTTATACTCGGTGAGGGAACTTTGTTATACTCGATCATGGGACTTTGTTATACTCGTTCAGGGGACTTTGTTATACTTGATCAGGGGAGTTTGTTATGCTCGATGAGGGGGCTTTGTTATACACGATCAGGGGGCTTTGTTATACTTGATCAGGGGCCTTTATTTTAATCGTTCAAGGGACTTTTTTATACTCGATCAGGGGACTTTGTTATACTCGATGAGGGGCCTTTGTTAAACTTGATGAGGGGCCTTTGTTATACTCGACCAAAGAACTTTGTTATACTCGATCAGGGGCCTTTGTTAAACTCGATCAGGGGCCTTTGTTATACTCGTTCAGGGGATTTTGTTATTCTCGATCAGGGAACTTTGTTATACTCGTTCAGGGACTTTGTTATACTTGATCAGGGACTTTGTTATACTCGATGAGGGGCCTTTTGTTATAATTTCGACCATGGGACTTTGTTATAAACGTCTGAAATTTTGTTATACTCGATCAGGGACTTGTTATACCTCGATCAGGGACTTTGTTATACTCGACCAGGGAGTTTGTTATACTCGACCAGGGACTTTGTTATATTCGATCAGGGGATTTGTTATTCTCGATCAGGGACTTTGTTATACTCTTTCAGGGACTTTGTTATACTTGGATCAGTACTTGCTACTCGATGAGGGGCCTTTGTTATACTCGACCATGGGACTTTGTTATAAACGTTCAGGGGACTTTGTTATACTCGATCAGGGGACTTTTTTATACTCGATCAGGGGACTTTGTTATACTCAATTAGGGGACTTTGTTATACTCGATCAGCGGACTTTGTTATTCTCGATCTGGGGATTTTGTTATACTCGTTCAGGGGACTTTGTTATACTTGATTAGGGGCCTTTGTTAAACTCGATATGGGGACTTTGTTGTACTCGATCAGGGGGCTTTGTTATACTCGATCAGGAACATTTGTTATACTCGATCAGGGGACTTTGTTATACTCGTTGCGGGGAGTTTGTTATACTTGATCAGGGGACTTTCTTATACTCGATGAGGGTCCTTTGTTATACTCGACCAGGGGACTTTGTTATACTCGATCAGCGGACTTTGTTATACTTGATCAGGGGACTTTGTTATACTCGATGAGGGGCCTTTGTTATACTCGACGAGGGGATTTTGTTATAATCGTTCAGGGGACTTTGTTATAATTGAACAGGGGACTTTGTTAAACTCGATGAGGGGCCTTTGTTATACTCGACCAGGGGACTTTGTTATAATCGTTCAGGGGCCTTTGTGATACTCGATCAGGGGCCTTTGTTATACTCGATCAGGGGACTTTGTTATACTCGATCAGAGGCCTTTTTTATACTCGATCAGGGGACTTTGTTATACTCGATGAGGGGCCTTTGTTATACTCGATCAGGGACTTTGCTATACTCAATCAGAGGCCTTTTATACCTTGACTGTAATTTCGGTTATACCTCGATCAGGAGACTTTGTTATAATTCGCATCAGGGACTTTGTTATACTCTGCTCATGACTTTGTTATCCTCGATCAGGGGACTTTGTTATACTCCGATGAGGGGGATTTGTTGTACTCGATCAGGGGACTTTGTTATACGCGATGAGGGGACTTTGTTATACTCGATTAGGGGCCATTTTTATACTCGATCAGGGGACTTTGTTATACTCGAATAGGGGACTTTGTTATACTCGACCAGGGGACTTTATTATACTCGATCAGGGGCCTTTGTTAAACTCCATTAGGGGCCTTTGTTATACTCGATGAGGGGCCTTTGTTATACTCGATCAGGGGACTTTGTTATACTCGATCAGCGGACTTTGTTATTCTCGATCAGGGGACTTTGTTGTACTCGTTCAGGGGACTTTGTAATACTTTATCAGGGAACTTTGTTATACTCGATGAGGGGCCTTTGTTAAACTCGATGAGGGGCCTTTGTTATACTCGACCAGGGGACTTTGTTATACTCGATCAGGGCCTTTGTTAAACCTCGATCAGGGACTTTGTTGTACCTTCGATCAGGGGGCTTTGTTATACTCTCATCAGGGAAACTTTGTTATACTCCATCAGGGCCTTGTTATAATCAAACCAGGGGACTTTGTTATACTCGATCAGGGGACTTTGTTATACTCGATCAGGGGACTTTGTTATACTCGACCAGGGGAGCTTGATATACTCGACCAGGGGACTTTGTTATACTCGATCAGGGGCCTTTGTTAAACTCTATTAGGGGCCTTTGTTATACTAAATGAGGGGCCTTTTTTATACTCGATCAGGGGACTTTGTTATACTCGATGAGCGGACTTTGTTATTCTCGATCATAGGACTTTGTTATACTCGTTCAGGGGACTTTGTATTACTTTATCAGGGAACTTTGTTAGACTCCATGAGGGGCCTTTGTTAAACTCGATCAGGGGCCTTTTGTTATACTCGACCAGGGACTTTTGTTATACCTCGATCAGGGCCTTTGTTAAACTCGATCAGGGACTTTGTTGTACTCGATCAGGGCTTTGTTATACTCGATCAGGAACTTTGTTATACTTGATCAGGGGCCTTTGTTATAATCGGTCAAGGGACTTTGTTATACTCGATCAGGGGACTTTGTTATACTCGATCAGGGGAGTTTGTTATACTCGATGAGGGGGCTTTGTTATACAAGATGAGAGGGCTTTGTTATACTTGATCAGGGGCCTTTGTTATAATCGGTCAAGGGACTTTGTTATACTCGATCAGGGGACTTTGTTATACTCGACCAGTGGAGTTTGTTATACTCGATCAGGGGACTTTGTTATACTCGATCAGGGCCCTTTGTTAAACTCAATTATGGGCCTTTGTTATACTCGATCAGGGAACTTTGTTATACTCGATCAGGGGACTTTGTTATACTCGATGAGAGGCCTTTGTTATACTCGATCGGGGCCTTTGTTATACTCGATCAGGGGACTTTGTTATACTCGATCAGAGGCCTTTTTTATACTCGATCAGGGGACTTTGTTATACTCGATCAGGAGACTTTGTTATACTCGATCAGGGGACTTTGTTATACTCGCTCAAGGACTTTGTTATCCTCGATCAGGGGACTTTGTTATACTCGATGAGGGGGATTTGTTGTACTCGATCAGGGGACTTTGTTATACGCGATGAGGGGACTTTGTTATACTCGATTAGGGGCCATTTTTATACTCGATTAGGGGACTTTGTTATACTCGAATAGGGGACTTTGTTATACTCGACCAGGGGAGTTTGTTATACTCGATCAGGGGACTTTGTTATACTCGATCAGGGGAATTTGTTATACTCGATCAAGGGACTTTGTTATATTCGATGAGGGGACTTTGTTATTCTCGATCATATGACTTTGTTATTCTCGAACAGGGGACTTTGTTAAACTCGATCAGGGGCCTTTGTTGAACTCGATCAGGGGCCTTTGTTATACTCGATCAGGGGACTTTGTTATACTCTATCAGGGAAATTTGTTATACTCGATCAGCTGATTTTGTTATTCTCGATCAGGGGACTTTGTTATACTCGTTCAGGGGACTTTGTTTTACTTGATCAGGGGACTTTGTTATACTCGATGAGGGGCCTTTGTTATACTCGTCCAGGGGACTTTGTTAAAATTGTTCAGGGGACTTTGTTATACTCGATCAGGGGACTTTGTTATACTCGATCAGGGGACTTTGTTATAATCGACAAGGGGAGTTTGTTATACTCGACCAGGGGACTTTGTTATACTCGATCAAGGGCCTTTGTCATACTCGTTGAGGGGCCTTTGTTATACTCGATCAGGGGACTTTGTTATACTCGATCAGCAGACTTTGTTATTCTCGATCAGGGGACTGTGTTATACTCGTTCAGGGACTTTGTTATACTTGATCAAAGGACTTTGTTATGCTCGATGAGGGGCCTTTGTTAAACTCGATGAGCGGCCTTTGTTATACTCGATCAGGGGCCTTTGTTAAATTCGATCAGGGGACTTTGTTGTACTCGATCAGAGGGCTTTGTTATACTCGATCAGGGAACTTTGTTATACTCGATCAGGGGCCTTTGTTATAATCGTTCAGGGGACTTTGTTATACTCGATTAGGGGAGTTTGTTATACTCGATAAGGGGGCTTTGTTATACTTGATCAGGAGACTTTGTTATACTTGATCAGGGACCTTTGTTATAATCGCTCAAGGGACTTTGTTATACTCATTCAGGGGACTTTGTTATACTCGATCAGGGGACTTTGGTATACTCGACCAGGTGAGTTTGTTATACTCGACAAGGGGACTTTGTTATGCTCAATGAGGGGCCTTTGTTAAACTCGATGTGGGGCCTTTGTTATACTCGACCAGGGGGCTTTGTTATACTCGATCAGTGGCCTTTGTTAAACTCGATCAGGGGCCTTTGTTATACTCGATCAGGGGACTTTGTTATACTCGATCAGGGGACTCTGTTATACTCGATCAGCGGACTTTGTTATACTCGATCAGGGGACGTTGTTATACTCGATCAGGGGCCTTTGTTATACTCGATCAGGGGCCTCTGATATACTCCATCAGGGGACTTTGGTATACTCGACCAGGGTTCTTTGTTATACTCGACCAGTTGAGTTTGTTATACTCGACCAGGGGACTTTGTTATACTCGATGAGGGGCCTTTGTTAAATTCGATGAGGGGCCTTTGTTATACTCGACCATGGGACTTTGTTATAAACGTTCAGGGGACTTTGTTATACTCGATCAGGGGACTTTGTTATACTCAATCAGGGGACTTTGTTATACTCGACCAGGGGAGATTGTTACACTCGACCAGGGGACTTTGTTATATTCGATCAGGGGATTTTGTTATTCTCGATCAGGGGACTTTGTTATAAACGTTCAGGGGACTTTGTTATACTCGATCAGGGGACTTTGTTATACTCGATCAGGGGACTTTGTTATACTCGGCCAGGGGACTTTGTTATACTCGACCAGTGGACTTTGTTATACTCGATCAGGGGCCTTGGTTAAACTCGATCAGGGGACTTTGTTTTACTCGATCAGGGGACTTTGTTATACTCGATGAGGGGCCTTTGTTATACTCGACCAGGGGATTTTGTTATAATCGTTCTGGGGACTTTGTTATAATTGAACAGGGGACTTTGTTAAACTCGATGAGGGGCCTTTGTTATAATCGACCAGGGGACTTTGTTATAATCGTTCAGGGGACTTTATTATACTCGATCAGGGGACTTTGTTATACTCGATCAGGGGACTTTGTTATTCTCGACCAGGGGAGCTTGATATACTCGACCAGGGGACTTTGTTATACTCGGTCAGGGGCCTTTGTTAAAATCCATTAGGGGCCTTTGTTATACTCGATGAGGGGCCTTTGTTATACTTGATCAGGGGACTTTGTTATACTCGATCAGGGGACTTTGTTATACTCGACCAGGGGAGTTTGTTATACCCGACCAGGGGTTTTGTTATACCGATCAGGGCCTTTGTTAAACTTCGATCCAGGGACTTTTGTTGGCATACTCGACCAAGGGACTTTGTTATACTCGATTAGGGGCCTTTGTTAAACTCGATCAGGGGACTTTGTTGTACTCGACCAGGGGACTTTGTTATACTCGATGAGGGGCCTTTGTTAAACTCGATCAGGGGCCTCTGTTATACTCGATCAGGGGACTTTGTTATACTCTATCAGGGGACTTTGTTATACTCGATCAGGGGGCTTTGTTATAGTCGATTAGGGAACTTTGTTTTGCTCGATCAGGTGACTTTGTTATACTCGATCAGCGGACTCTGTTATACTCGATCAGGGGACTTTGTTATACTCTATTAGGGGATTTTGCTATCCTCGATCAGGGGACATTGTTATACTCTATGAGGGGTCTTTGGTATACTCGATCAGGGAACTTTGTTAAACTCGTTCAGGGGCCTCTGTTATACTCGATCAGGGGACTTTGTTATACTCTATCAGGGGACTTTGTTATACTCGATCAGGGGGCTTTGTTATAGTCGATTAGGAACTTTGTTTTTATCGATCAGGTGACTTTGTTATACTCGATCAATGGACTCTGTTATCTCGATCAGGACTTTGTTATACTCTATCAGGGATTTTACTATCTCGATTGGGGACATTTTACCTCTGGGGGGGCTGTTATACTCGATCAGGAAATTTGTTATACTTTCGGTGAGGACTTTGTTATACTCGATCAGGGGACTTTGATATACTCGTTCGAGACTTTGTTATAGCCAGTCAGGGACTTTGTTATACACGATCAGTGGGCTTTGTTATACTTTATCAGGGGCCTTTGTTTTATTCGTTCAAGGGACTTTTTTATACTCGATCAGGGGACTTTGTTATACTAGATTAGGGGGCTTTGTTAAACTCGATGAGGGCCTTTGTTATACTCGACCAGGGGACTTTGTTATACTCGATCAGGCGCCTTTGTTAAACTCGATCAGGGGCCTTTGTTATACTCGATCAGGGGATTTTGTTATTCTCGATCAGGGGACTTTGTTATTCTCGTTCATGGGACTTTGTTATACTTGATCAGGGGACTTTGTTATACTCGATGAGGGGCCTTTGTTATACTCGACCATGGGACTTTGTTATAAACGTTCAGGGGACTTTGTTATACTCGATCAGGGGACTTTGTTATACTCGATCAGGGGACTTTGTTATACTCGACCAGGGGAGTTTGTTATACTCGACCAGGGGAACTTTGTTATATTCGATCAGGGGATTTTGTTATTCTCGATCAGGGGACTTTGTTATACTCGTTCAGGGGACTTTGTTATACTTGATCAGGGGACTTTGTTATACTCGATGAGGGGCCTTTGTTATACTCGACCATGGGACATTGTTATAAACGTTCAGGGGACTTTGTTATACTCGATCAGGGGACTTTGTTATACTCGATCAGGGGACTTTGTTATACTCAATTAGGGGACTTTGTTATACTCGATCAGCGGACTTTGTTATTCTCGATCTGGGGATTTTGTTATACTCGTTCAGGGGACTTTGTTATACTTGATTAGGGGCCTTTGTTAAACTCGATATGGGTACTTTGTTGTAGTCGATCAGGGGGCTTTGTTATACTCGATCAGGAACATTTGTTATACTCGATCAGGGGACTTTGTTATACTCGTTGCGGGGACTTTGTTATACTTGATCAGGGGACTTTCTTATCCTCGATGAGGGTCCTTTGTTATACTCGACCAGGGGACTTTGTTATAATCGTTCAGGGGACTTTGTTATACTCGATCAGGGGACTTTGTTATACTCGATCAGGGGACTTTGTTATACTCGGCCAGGGGGACTGTATTCCTCGTTCAGGGACTTTGTTATAATTGAACAGGGGACTTTGTTAAACTCGATGAGGGCCTTTGTTATACTCGACCAGGGACTTTGTTATGTCGTTCAGGGGCCTTTGGCGATACTTTCGATCAGGGGCGCTGTTATACTCGATCAGGGTTTTGTTATACTCGATCAGAAGGCCTTTTACTCTCGATCGGGGACTTTGTTATACTCGATGAGGGCGCTGTTATACTCGATCAGGGACTTTGTTATACTCCGTCAAGGGCTTTTATACTCGATCAGGGGACTTTGTTATACTCGATCAGGAGACTTTGTTATACTCGATCAGGGGACTTTGTTATACTCGCTCAAGGACTTTGTTATCCTCGATCAGGGGACTTTGTTATACTCGATGAGGGGGATTTGTTGTACTTGATCTGGGGACTTTGTTATACGCGATGAGGGGACTTTGTCATACTCGATTAGGGGCCATTTTTATACTCGATCTGGGGACTTTGTTATACTCGAATAGGGGACTTTGTTATACTCGACCAGGGGACTTTGTTATACTCGATCAGGGGACTTTGTTAAACTCCATTAGGGGTCCTTTGTTATACTCGATGAGGGGCCTTTGTTATACTCGATCAGGGAACTTTGTTATACTCGATCAGCGGACTTTGTTATTCTCGATCAGGGGACTTTGTTATACTCGTTCAGGGGACTTTGTAATATTTTATCAGGGAACTTTGTTATACTCGATGAGGGGCCTTTGTTAAACTCGATGAGGGGCCTTTGTTATACTCGACCAGGGGACTTTGTTATACTCGATCAGGGGCCTTTGTTAAGCTTCGATCAGGGGACTTTTGTTGTACTCGATCAGGGGCTTTGTTATACTCGATCAGGGAACTTTGTTATACTCCATCAGGGAGCGCTGTTATAATCGTTCAGGGACTTTTGTTATACTCGATCAGGGGACTTTGTTATACTCGATCAGGGGACTTTGTTATACTCGACCAGGGGAGCTTGATATACTCGACCAGGGGACATTGTTATACTCGATCAGGGGCCTTTGTTAAACTCCATTATGGGCCTTTGTTATACTCAATGAGGGGCCTTTGTTATACTCGATCAGGAGACTTTGTTATACTCGATCAGCGGACTTTGTTATTCTCGATCAGGGGACTTTGTTATACTCATTCAGGGGACTTTGTAATACTTTATCAGGGAACTTTGTTATACTCGATGAGGGGCCTTTGTTAAACTCGATGAGGGGCCTTTGTTATACTCGACCAGGGGACTTTGTTATACTCGATCAGGGGCCTTTGTTAAACTCGATCAGGGGACTTTGTTGTACTCGACAAGGGTCTTTGTTATACTCGATCAGGGAACTTTGTTATACTCGATCAGGGGCCTTTGTTATAATCGTTCAGGGGACTTTGTTATACTCGTTCAGGGAACGTTGTTATACTTGATCAGGGGAGTTTGTTATACTTGATGAGGGGGCTTTGTTATACACGATGAGAGGGCTTTGTTATACTTGATCAGGGGCCTTTGTTATAATCGGTCAAGGGACTTTGTTATACTCGATCAGGGGACTTTGTTATACTCGATCAGGGGAGTTTGTTATACTCGATGAGGGGGCTTTGTTATACAAGATGAGAGGGCTTTGTTATACTTGATCAGGGGCCTTTGTTATAATCGGTCAAGGGACTTTGTTATACTCGATCAGGGGACTTTGTTATACTCGACCAGTGGAGTTTGTTATACTCGATCAGGGGACTTTGTTATACTCGATCAGGGCCCTTTGTTAAACTCAATTATGGGCCTTTGTTATACTCGATCAGGGAACTTTGTTATACTCGATCAGGGGACTTTGTTATACTCGCTCAGGACTGTTATCCTCGATCAGGGGACTTTGTTATACTTTCGATGAGGGGTTGTTGTACTCGATCAGGGGACTTTGTTATACGCGATGAGGACTTTTGTTATACTCGATTGGGGCATTTTTATACTCGATCAGGGGACTTTGTTATACTCGAACATGGGACTTTGTTATACTCGACCAGGAGTTTGTTATACTCGATCAGGGGACTTTGTTATACTCAATCAGGGGAATTTGTTATACTCGATCAGGGGACTTTGTTATATTCGATGAGGGGACTTTGTTATTCTCGATCATATGACTTTGTTATTCTCGAACAGGGGACTTTGTTAAACTCGATCAGGGGCCTTTGTTGAACTCGATCAGGGGCCTTTGTTATACTCGATCAGGGGACTTTGTTATACTCTATCAGGGAACTTTGTTATACTCGATCAGCTGATTTTGTTATTCTCGATCAGGGGACTTTGTTATACTCGTTCAGGGGACTTTGTTTTACTTGATCAGGGGACTTTGTTATACTCGATGAGGGGCCTTTGTTATACTCGTCCAGGGGACTTTGTTAAAATTGTTCAGGGGACTTTGTTATACTCGATCAGGGGACTTTGTTATACTCGATCAGGGGACTTTGTTATAATCGACCAGGGGAGTTTGTTATACTCGACCAGGGGACTTTGTTATACTCGATCAGGGGCCTTTGTCATACTCGTTGAGGGGCCTTTGTTACACTCGATCAGGGGACTTTGTTATACTCGATCAGCAGACTTTGTTATTCTCGATCAGGGGACTGTGTTATACTCGTTCAGGGGACTTTGTTATACTTGATCAAAGGACTTTGTTATGCTCGATGAGGGGCCTTTGTTAAACTCGATGAGCGGCCTTTGTTATACTCGACCAGGGGACTTTGTTATACTCGATCAGGGGCCTTTGTTAAATTCGATCAGGGGACTTTGTTGTACTCGATCAGAGGGCTTTGTTATACTCGATCAGGGAACTTTGTTATACTCGATCAGGGGCCTTTGTTATAATCGTTCAGGGGACTTTGTTATACTCGATCAGGGGAGTTTGTTATACTCGTTCAGGGGACTTTGTTATACTTGATCAGGAGACTTTGTTATACTCGATAAGGGGGCTTTGTTATACACGATCAGGGGGCTTTGTTATACTTGATCAGGGGCCTTTGTTATAATCGCTCAAGGGACTTTGTTATACTCATTCAGGGGACTTTGTTATACTCGATCACGGGACTTTGGTATACTCGACCAGGTGAGTTTGTTATACTCGACAAGGGGACTTTGTTATGCTCAATGAGGGGCCTTTGTTATACTCGACCAGGGGGCTTTGTTATACTCGATCAGTGGCCTTTGTTAAACTCGATCAGGGGCCTTTGTTATACTCGATCAGTGGACTTTGTTATACTCGATCATGGGACTCTGTTATACTCGATCAGCGGACTTTGTTATACTCGATCAGGGGCCGTTGTTATACTCGATCAGGGGCCTTTGTTATACTCGATCAGGGGCCTCTGTTATACTCCATCAGGGGACTTTGGTATACTCGACCAGGGTTCTTTGTTATACTCGACCAGTTGAGTTTGTTATATCGACCAGGGACTTTGTTATACTCGATGGGGGCCTTTGTTAGGGTTCGATGAGGGCGCTGTATACTCGACCATGGGACTTTGTTACTTAAACGTTCAGGACTTTGTTATATACTCGATCAGAAGGGACTTTGTTATATACTCGATCAGGGGACTTTGTATACTCAATCAGGGGACTGTTATACTCGATCCGGCGGACTTTGTTGTTACTACTCGATCTAGAGAGTTTATATACTCGTTCAGGGGACTTTGTTATACTTGATTAGGGGACTTTGTTATTCCCGATGAGGGGCCTTTGTTAAACTCGATGAGGGGCCTTTGTTATACTCGGCCAGGGGACTTTGTTATACTCGACCAGTGGACTTTGTTATACTCGATCAGGGGCCTTGGTTAAACTCGATCAGGGGACTTTGTTTTACTCGATCAGGGGACTTTGTTATACTCGATGAGGGGCCTTTGTTATACTCGACCAGGGGATTTTGTTATAATCGTTCTGGGGACTTTGTTATAATTGAACAGGGGACTTTGTTAAACTCGATGAGGGGCCTTTGTTATAATCGACCAGGGGACTTTGTTATAATCGTTGAGGGGACTTTATTATACTCGATCAGGGGACTTTGTTATACTCGATCAGGGGACTTTGTTATTCTCGACCAGGGGAGCTTGATATACTCGACCAGGGGACTTTGTTATACTCGATCAGGGGCCTTTGTTAAACTCCATTAGTGGCCTTTGTTATACTCGATGAGGGGCCTTTGTTATACTTGATCAGGGGACTTTGTTATACTTGATCAGGGGACTTTGTTATACTCGACCAGGGGAGTTTGTTATACCCGACCAGGGGACTTTGTTATACTCGATCAGGGCCTTTGTTAAACCTCGATCAGGTGGACTTTGTTGTACTCTCGACCAGGGGATTCTGCTTATACTCGATGAGGGCCTTTGTTAAACTCGCTGATGAGGGGCCTTTGTTATACTCGACCAGGGGACTATGTTATACTCGATGAGGGGCCTTTGTTAAACTCGATCAGGGGCCTCTGTTATACTCGATCAGGGGACTTTGTTTTACTCGATCAGGGGGCTTTGTTATAGTCGATTAGGGAACTTTGTTTTGCTCGATGAGGGGGCTTTGTTATACACGATCAGGGGGCTTTTCTATACTTGATCAGGGGCCTTTATTTTAATCGTTCAAGGGACTTTTTTATACTCGATCAGGGGACTTTGTTATACTCGATCAGCGGACTTTGTTATACTCTATCAGGGGATTTTGCTATCCTCGATCAGGGGACATTGTTATACTCTATGAGGGGTCTTTGGTATACTCGATCAGGGAACTTTGTTATACTCGGTGAGGGGACTTTGTTATACTCGATCAGGGGACTTTGTTATACTCGTTCAGGGGACTTTGTTATACTTGATCAGGGGACTTTGTTATGCTCGATGAGGGGGCTTTGTTATACACGATCAGGGGGCTTTGTTATACTTGATCAGGGGCCTTTATTTTAATCGTTCAAGGGACTTTTTTATACTCGATCAGGGGACTTTGTTATACTCGATGAGGGGCGTTTGTTAAACTCGATGAGGGGCCTTTGTTATACTTGACCAAAGGACTTTATTATACTCGATCAGGGGCCTTTGTTAAACTCGTTCAGGGGCCTTTGTTATACTCGATCA
>NW_024717054.1:0-13911 GCF_018991925.1 Homarus americanus | reverse complement strand
GTCCTAGACTCTGTTATATTTCACATAAAGCCTGTTCAACGAGATTATGTCACCGTGAACCACTATTGGGGACCACCCGTGCCGCTTAGGTGATCAGAGCAACGTTTTACCAGATCCGGCTTGGAAACACGAGGATCCATATATATTTCATTATCCCAATAAAGCACTCGGACTTCTACATATAATCAACACCTCACCCCAACAGGATTCAAACCCACGATCTTATAATTTTGACCGGGGTATGCTACCTCTTGGCCACCAGGACAATAAAAGCAGTCCTAGACTCAACTATATATCAAACAAAGCCGATCAACGAGCTTATGGCGCCGTAAACCTCTAATGGGGACCACCCGTGCCGCTTAGGTGATCAGAGCAACGTTTTACCAGATCCGGCTTCAAAACACGAGGATCCATATATATTAAATTTCCCCAATAAAGCACGCGGCTTCTCCATATAATCAACACCTCACCCCACCAGGATTCGAACCCACGATCTTCTAATTTTGACCGGGGAACGCTACCTCTGGGCCACCAGGACAATAAAAGCAGTCCAAGACTCTGCTATATTTCACACAAAGCCTGTTCAACGAGCTTATGGCGCTGGGAACCTCTAATGGGGACCATCCGTGCCGCTTAGGTGATCAGAGCAACGTTTTACCAAATCCGACTTCGAAACACAAGGATCCAAATATATTTCATTAGCCCAAAAGAGCACGTGGACTTCTACATATAATCAACACCTCACTCCACCAGGATTCGAAACCACGATCTTATAATTGTGACCGAGGAACGCTACCTATGGGCCACCAGGACACTATAAGCAGTCCTAGACTCTGTTATATTTCACACAAAGCCTGTTCAACGAGCTTATGGCAATGTGAACCACTATAGGGGACCACCCGTGACGCTTAGGTGATCAGAGCAACGTTTAACCAAATGCGGCTTCGAAACACTAGGATCCATATATATTTCATTAGCCCCATAAAGCACGCGGACTTCTACATATAATCAACACCTCACCCCACCAGGATTTGACCCCACGATCTTATAATTGTGACCGGGGAACGCTACCTCTGGGCCACCAGGACAATAAAAGCAGTCCTAAACTCTGCTATATTTCACACTAAGCCTGTTCAACGAGCTTATGGCGCCGTGAACCTCTAATGGGGACCACCCATGCCGCTTAGGTGATCAGAGCAACGTTTTACCACATGCGGCTTCAAAACACGAGGATCCATATATATTTCATTAGCCCAATAAAGCACGCGGACTTCTACATATAATCAACGCCTCACCCCACCAGGATTTGAAGCCACGATCTTATAATTGTGACCGGGGAACGCTACGTCTGGGCCAGCAGGACAATAAAAGAATTCCTAGACTCTGCTATATTTCACACAAATCGTGTTCAACGAGATTTTGGCGCTGTGAAACCTCTAATGGGGCCCACCCGTGCCGCTTATGTGATCAGAGCAACGTTTTACCAAATGCAGCTTCAAAACACGAGGATTCAAATATATTTCATTAGCCCAATAAAGCACTCGGACTTCTACATATAATCAACACCTCACCCCACCAGGATTTGAACCCACGAACTTATAATTGTGACTGGGGAACGCTACCTGTGGGCCACCAGGACAATAAAAGCAGTCCTATACTCTGTTATATTTCATACAAAGCCTGTTTAACGAGCTTATGGCGCCGTGAACCTCTAATGGGGACCACCCATGCCGCTTAGGTAATCAGAGCAACGTTTTACCAAATGCTGCTTCGAAACACAAGGATCCATATATATTTCATAGCCCAATAAAGCACGCGGACTTCTACATATAATCAACACCTCACCCCACCAGGATTTGAACCCACGATCTTATAATTGTGACCGGGGAACGCTACCTCTGGGCCACCAGGACAATAAAAGCACTCCTAGACTCTGCTATATTTCACACAAAGCCTGTTCAATGAGCTTATGGCGCTGTGAACCACTATAGGGAACCACCCGTGTCGCTTAGGTGATCAGAGCAATGTTTTACCAAATCCGGCCTGGAAACACAAGGATCTATATATGTTTCATAAGCCCAATAAAGCACGCGCACTTCTACATATAATCAACACCTCTCCCCACCTGGATTTTTACCTACGATCTTATAATTGTGACCGGGGAACGCTACCTCTGGGCCATCAGGACACTAAAAGCAGTCCTAGACTCTACTATATTTCACACAAAGCTTGTTCAACGACCTTATGGCGCCATGAACCTCTAATGGGGACCACCCGTGCCACTTAGGTGATCAGAGCAACGTTTTACCAGATCCGGCTTGGAAACATGAGGATCCATATATATTTCATTAACCCAATAAAGCACTCGGACTTCTACATATAATCAACACCTCACCCCACCACGATTCAAACCCACGATCTTATAATTGTGACCGGGGTATGCTACCTCTGGGCCACCAGGACAATAAAGCAGTCCTAGACTCTACTATATATCAAACAAAGCCTGTTCAACGAGCTTATGGCGCCGTAAACCTCTAATGGGGACCACCCGTGCCGCTTAGGTGATCAGAGCAACGTTTTACCAGATCCGGCTTCAAAACACGAGGATCCATATATATTTCATTTGCCCAATAAAGCACGCGGCTTCTACATATAATGAACACGTCACCCCACCAGGATTCGAACCCACGATCTTCTAATTGTGACCGGGGAACGCTACCTCTGGGCCACCAGGACAATAAAAATCAGTCCTAGACTCTGCTATATTTCACACAAAGCCTGTTCAACGAGCTTATGGTGCCGTGAACCTCTAATGGGGACCATCCGCGCCGCTTAGGTGATCAGAGCAACGTTTTACCAAATCCGGCTTAGAAACACAAGGATCCATATATATTTCATTATCCCAATAGAGCGCGCGGAGTTCTACATATAATCAACACCTCACTCCACTAGGATTCGAACCCACGATCTTATAATTGTGACCGAGGAACGCTACCTATGGGCCACCAGGACACTATAAGCAGTCCTAGACTCTGTTATATTTCACACAAAGCCTGTTCAATGAGCTTATGGCGCTGTGAACCACTATAGGGAACCACCCGTGTCGCTTAGGTGATCAGAGTAATGTTTTACCAAATCCGGCCTGGAAACACGAGGATCTATATATGTTTCATTAGCCCAATAAAGCATGAGCACTTCTACATATAATCAACACCTCTCCCCACCTGGATTTTTAACTACGATCTTATAATTGTGACCGGGGAACGCTACCTCTGGGCCATCAGGATACTAAAAGCAGTCCTAGACTCTACTATATTTCACACAAAGCCTGTTCAACTACCTTATCGCGCCATGAACTTCTAATGGGGACCACCCGTGCCGCTTGGGTGATCAGAGCAAAGTTTTACCAGATCCGGCTTGGAAACACGAGGATCCATATATATTTCATTAACCCAATAAAGCACTCGGACTTCTACATATAATCAACACCTCACCCCACCAGGATTCCCACCCACGATCTTATAATTGTGACCGGGGTATGCTACCTCTGGGCCACCAGGACAACAAAAGCAGTCCTAGACTCTACTATATATCAAACAAATCCTGTTCAACGACCTTATGGCGCCATGAACCTCTAATGGGGACCACCCATGCCGCTTATGTGATCAGAGCAACGTTTTACCAAATCCGTCTTGGAAACACGAGGATCCATATATATTTCATTAGCCCAATAAAGCACGCGGAATTCTACATATAATCAACACCTCACACCACCAGGATTTGAACCCATGATTTTATAATTGTGACCGGGGAACGCTACCTCTGGGCCACAAGGACAATAAAAGCAGTCCTAGACTCTACTATATTTCACACAAAGCCTGTTCAACGACCTTATGGCGCCATGAACCTCTAATGGGGACCACCCGTGCTCCTTAGGTGATCAGAGCAACGTTTTACCAAATGCGGCTTCAAAACACGAGGATCCATATATATTTCATTAGCCCAATAAAGCACGCGGACTTCTACATATACTCAACACCTCACCCCGCCAGGATTCGAACCCACGATCTTCTAATTGTGACCGAAGAACGATACCTCTGGGCCACCAGGACAATAAAAGCAGTCCTAGACTCTGCTATATTTCACACAAAGCCTGTTCAACGAGCTTATGGCGCCGTGAACCTCTAATAGGGACCATCCGTGCCGCTTAGGTGATCAAAGCAATGTTTTACCAAATCTGGCTTCGATACACGAGGATCCATATATATTTCATTAGCCCAATAAAGCACGCGCACTTCTACATATAATCAACACCTCACCCCACTAGGATTCGAACCCACGATCTTATAATTGTGACCGAGGAACGCTACCTATGGGCCACCAGGACACTATAAGCAGTCCTAGACTCTGTTATATTTCACATAAAGCCTGTTCAACGAGCTTATGTCACCGTGAACCACTATTGGGGACCACCCGTGCCGCTTAGGTGATCAGAGCAACGTTTTACCAAATGCGGATTGGAAACACGAGGATCCATATATATTTCATTAACCCAATAAAGCACTCGGACTTCTACATATAATCAACACCTCACCCCACCAGGATTCAAACCCACGATCTTATAATTGTGACCGGGGTATGCTACCTCTGGGCCACCAGGACAATAAAAGCAGTCCTAGACTCTACTATGTATCAAACAAAGCCGATGAACGAGCTTATGGCGCCGTAAACCTCTAATGGGGACCACCCGTGCCGCTTAGGTGATCAGAGCAACGTTTTACCAGATCCGGCTTCAAAACACGAGGATCCATATATATTAAATTTCCCCAATAAAGCACGCGGCTTCTCCATATAATCAACACCTCACCCCACATGGATTCGAACCCACGATCTTCTAATTGTGACCGGGGAACGCTACCTTTGGGCCACCAGGACAATAAAAGCAGTCCTAGACTCTGCTATATTTCACACAAAGCCTGTTCAACGCGCTTATGGCGCTGTGAACCTCTAATGGGGACCATCCGTGCCGCTTAGGTGATCAGAGCAACGTTTTACCAAATCCGACTTGGAAACACAAGGATCCATATATATTTCATTAGCCCAATAGAGCACGTGGACTTCTACATATAATCAACACCTCACTCCACCAGGATTCGAAACCACGATCTTATAATTGTGACCGAGGAACGCTACCTATGGGCCACCAGGACAACTATAAGCAGTCTTAGACTCTGATTTATTTCACACAAATCCTGTTCAACGAGCTTATGGCGCTGTGAACCACTATAGGGGACCACCCGTGCCGCTTAGGTGATCAGAGCAACGTTTTATAGAATGCGGCTTCAAAACACGAGGATCCATATATATTTCATTAGCCCAATAAAGCACGCGGACTTCTACATATAATCAACGCCTCACCCCACCAGGATTCGAACCCACGATCTTCTAATTTTGACCGGGGAACGCTACCTCTGGGCCACCACGACAATAAAAGCAGTCCTAGACTCTGCTATATTTCACACAAAGTCTGTTCAACGAGCTTATGGCGCTGGGAACCTCTAATGGGGACCATCCGTGCTGCTTAGGTGATCAGAGCAACGTTTTACCAAATCCGACTTCGAAACACAAGGATCCATATATATTTCATTTGCCCAAAAGAGCACGTGGACTTCTACATATAATCAACACCTCACTCCACCAGGATTCGAAACCACGATCTTATAATTGTGACCGAGGAACGCTACGTCTGGGCCACCAGGACAATAAAAGCAGTCCTAGGCTCTGCTATATTTCACACAAAGCCTGTTCAACGAGCTTATGGCGCTGTGAACCTCTAATGGGGACCATCCGTGCCGCTTAGGTGATCAGAACAACGTTTTACCAAATCCGACTTCGAAACACAAGGATCCATATATATTTCATTAGCCCAATAGAGCACGTGGACTTCTACATATAATCAACACCTCACTCCACCAGGATTCGAACCCACGATCTTATAATTGTGCCCGAGGAACGCTACCTATGGGCCACCAGGACACTATAAGCAGTCCTAGACTCTGATATATTTCACACAAATCCTGTTCAACGAGCTTATGGCGCTGTGAACCACTATAAGGGACCACCCGTGCCGCTTAGGTGATCAGAGCAACGTTTTATAGAATGCGGCTTCAAAACACGAGGATCCATATATATTTCATTAGCCCAATAAAGCACGCGGACTTCTACATATAATCAACGCCTCACCCCACCAGGATTTGAAGCCACGATCTTATAATTGTGACCGGGGAATGCTACGTCTGGGCCACCAGGACAATAAAAGCAGTCCTAGACACTGCTATATTTCATACAAAGCCTGTTCAAAGAGCTTATGGCGCCGTGAACCTCTCATGGGGACCACCCGTGCCGCTTAGGTGATCAGAGCAACGTTTTACCAAATGCTGCTTCGAAACACATGGATCCATATATTTTTCATTAGCCCAATAAAGCATGTGGACTTCTACATATAATCAACACCTCACCCCACCAGGATTTAAACCCACGATATTATAATTGTGACCGGGGATCGCTACCTCTGGGCCACCAGGATAATAAAAGCAGTCCTAGACTCTGCTATATTTCACACAAAGCCTGTTCAACGAGCTTATGGCGCCGTGAACCTCTTATTGGGGCCACCCATGCCGCTTAGGTGATCAGAGCCACGTTTTACCAAATGCGGCTTCGAAACACGAGGATCCATATATATTTCATTAGCCCAATAAAGCACGCGGACTTCTATATATAATCAACACCTCACCCCACCAGGATTTGAACCCACGATCTTATAATTGTGACCGGGGAACGCTACCTCTGGACAACCAGGACAATAAAAGCAGTCCTAGACTCTGCTATATTTCACACAAAGCCTGTTTAACGAGCTAATGGCGCCGTGAACCTCTAATGGGGACCACTCGTGCCGCTTAGATGATCAGAGCAACGTTTTACCAAATGCAGCTTCGAAACGAGAGGATCCATATATATTTCATTAGCCCAATAAAGCACGCAGACTTCTACATATAATCAACACCTCACCCCACCAGGATTTGAAACCACGATCTTATAATTGTGACCGGGGAACGCTACCTCTGGGCCACCAGGACAATAAAAGCACTCCTAGACTCTGCTATATTTCACACAAAGTCTGTTCAACGAGCTTAAGGCACCGTAAACCTCTAATGGGGACCATCCGTGCCGCTTAGGTGATCAGAGCAACGTTTTTCCAAATCCGACTTCGAAACACAAGGATCCATATATATTTCATTAGCCCAATAAAGCACGGGGACTTCTACATATACTGAACACCTCACCCCACCAGGATTCGAACCCACGATCTTCTAATTGCGACCGGGGATCGCTACCTCTGGGCCACCAGGACAATAAAAGCAGTCCTAGACTCTGCTATATTTCACACAAAGCCTGTTCAACGAGCGTTGGCGCTGTGAACCTCTAATAGGGACCATCCGTGCCGCTTAGGTGATGAAAGCAACGTTTTACCAAATCCAAGCCGATACATCGGTATCTATATAAGGTTTCTTATTAGCCTAATAGCACGCTGACTTCTACATATAATCAACACCTCACCCCAATAGGATTCAACAAACGATCTTATAATTGTAATCGAGGAACGCCATTTATGGGGCCACCAGGACACTATAAGTGTCCAGATTCGTTATATTTCGTTACAAAGCATGTCTAACGAAGAAGCTATGTCAACAGAACCACTATTGGGGGACCACCCGCGTTGCTTAGGTGATCAGAGCAACGTTTACCAGATCCGCTTGGAAACACGAGGATCCATATATATTTCATTAACCCAATAAAGCACTCGGACTTCTACATATAATCAACACCTCACCCCACCAGGATTCAAACCCACGATCTTATAATTGTGACCGGGGTATGCTACCTCTGGGCCACCAGGACAATAAATGCAGTCCTAGACTCTACTATATATCAAACAAAGCCTGTTCAACGAGCTTATGGCGCCGTAAAGCTCTAATGGGGACCACCTGTGCCGCTTTGGTGATCAGAGCAACGTTTTACCAGATCCGGCTTCAAAACACGAGGATTCATATATATTAAATTTCCCCAATAAAGCACGCGGCTTCTCCATATAATCAACACCTCACCCCACCAGGATTCGAACCCACGATCTTCTAATTGTGACCGGGAAATGCTACCTCTTGGCCACCAGGACAATAAAAGCAGTCCTAGACTCTGCTATATTTCACACAAAGCCTGTTTAACGAGCTAATGGCGCCGTGAACCTCTAATGGGGACCACCCGTGCCGCTTAGATGATCAGAGCAACGTTTTACCAAATGCGGCTTCGAAACACGAGGATCCATATATTTCATTAGCCCAATAAAGCACGCGGACTTCTACATATAATCAACACCTCACCCCACCAGGATTTGAACCCACGATCTTATAATTGTGACCGGGGAACGCTACCTCTGGGCCACCAGGACAATAAAAGCAGTCCTAGACTCTGCTATATTTCACACAAAGCCTGTTCAACGAGCGTTGGCGCTGTGAACCTCTAATAGGGACCATCCGTGCCGCTTAGGTGATGAAAGCAACGTTTTACCAAATCCGGCTTCGATACACGAGGATCCATATATATTTCATTAGCCCAATAAAGCACGCGGACTTCTACATATAATCAACACCTCACCCCAATAGGATTCGAACAAACGATCATATAATTGTGAACGAGGAACGCTACCTATGGGCCACCAGGACACTATAAGCAGTCCTAGACTCTGTTATATTTCACATAAAGCATGTTCAACGAGCTTATGTCACCGTGAACCACTATTGGGGACCACCCGTGCCCCTTAGGTGATCAGAGCAACGTTTTACCAGATCCGGCTTGGAAACACGAGGATCCATATATATTTCATTAACCCAATAAAGCACTCGGACTTCTACATATAATCAATACCTCACCCCACCAGGATTCAAACCCACGATCTTATAATTGTGACCTGGGTATGCTACCTCTGGGCCACCAGGACAATAAAAGCAGTCCTAGACTCTACTATATATCAAACAAAGCCGATCAACGAGCTTATGGCGCCGTAAACCTCTAATGGGGACCAACCGTGCCGCTTAGGTGATCAGAGCAATGTTTTACCAGATCCGGCTTCAAAACACGAGGATCCATATATATTAAATTTCCCCAATAAAGCACGCGGCTTCTCCATATAATCAACACCTCACCCCACCAGGATTCGAACCCACGATCTTCTAATTGTGACCGGGGAACGCTACCTCTGGGCCACCAGGACAATAAAAGCAGTCCTAGAATCTGCTATATTTCACACAAAGCCTGTTCAACGAGCTTATGGCGCTGTGAACCTCTAATGGGGACCATCCGTGCCGCTTAGGTGATCAGAGCAACGTTTTACCAAATCCGACTTCGAAACACAAGGATCCATATATATTTCATTAGCCCAATAGAGCACGTGGACTTCTACATATAATCAACACCTCACTCCACCAGGATTCGAAACCACGATCTTATAATTGTGACCGAGGAACGCTACCTATGGGCCACCAGGACACTATAAGCAGTCCTAGACTCTGATATATTTCACACAAATCCTGTTCAACGACCTTATGGCGCTGTGAACCACTATAGGGGACCACCCATGCCGCTTAGGTGATCAGAGCAACGTTTTATAGAATGCGGCTTCAAAACACGAGGATCCATATATATTTCATTAGCCCAATAAAGCACGCGGACTTCTACATATAATCAACACCTCACCCCACCAGGATTCGAACCCACGATCTTCTAATTGTGACCGGGGAACGATACCTCTGGGCAACCAGGACATTAAAAGCAGTGCTAGACTCTGCTATATTTCACACAAAGCCTGTTCAACGAGCTTATGGCGCTGTGAACCTCTCATGGGGGACCACCTGTGCCGCTTAGGGTGGATCAGAGCAACGTTTACCGTAATGCTGCTTTCGAAACACGAGGATCCATATATATTTAATTAGCCTAATAAAGCCCGCGGACATCTACATACATTCAACTCCTCACCACGCCAGGATTCGAACCCATGGCCCACGAGCCCATCACTGTGATCGGGGAACGCTACCTCTGGACCACCAGGATACTAAAAGCAGTCCTAGACTCTGTTATATTTCACACACAAAGCTCAATTCAACGAGCTTATGGCGTCAGTGAACCCTAATGGGGACCTACCCATATGCTTAGGTGATCAGAGCAAATGTTTTACCAAATGCAGCTTGAAACACGAGGATCCATATATATTTATTAGCCCAATAAAAGCACGCGGACTTCTACATATAATCAACACCTCACCCACCAGGATTTGAACCCACGATCTTATAATTGTGACCGGGGAACGCCACCTCTGGGCCACCAGGACAATAAAAGCAGTCCTAGACTCTGCTATATTTCACACAAAGCCTGTTTAACGAGCTTATGGCGCCGTAAACCTCTAATGGGGACCATGTGTGTCGCTTATGTGATCAGAGCAACGTTTTACCAAATCCGGCTTGGAAACACGAGGATCCATATATATTTCATTAACCCAATAAAGCACTCGGACTTCTACATATAATCAATGCCTCACCCCACGAGGATTTGAAGCCACGATCTTATAATTGGGACCGGGGAACGCTACCTCTGGGCCACCAGGACACTATAAGCAGTCCTAGACTCTGTTATATTTCACATAAAGCCTGTTCAACGAGCTTATGTCACCGTGAACCACTATTGGGGACCACCCGTGCCGCTTAGGTGATCAGAGCAACGTTTTACCAGATCCGGCTTGGAAACACGAGGATCCATATATATTTCATTAACCCAATAAAGCACTCGGACTTCTACATATAATCAACACCTAACCCCACCAGGATTCAAACCTACGATCTTATAATTGTGACCGGGGTATTCTACCTCTTGGCCACCAGGACAATAAAAGCAGTCCTAGACTCAACTATATATCAAACAAAGCCGATCAACGAGCTTATGGCGCCGTAAACCTCTAATGGGGACCACCCGTGCCGCTTAGGTGATCAGAGCAACGTTTTACCAGATCCGGCTTCAAAACACGAGGATCCATATATATTAAATTTCCCCAATAGAGCACGTGGACTTCTACATATAATCAACACCTCACTCCACCAGGATTCGAAACCACGATCTTATAATTGTGACCGAGGAACGCTACCTATGGGCCACCAGGACACTATAAGCAGTCTTAGACTCTGATATATTTCACACAAATCCTGTTCAATGAGCTTATGGCGCTGTGATCCACTATAGGGGACCACCCGTGCTGCTTAGGTGATCATAGCAACGTTTTATAGAATGCGGATTCAAAACACGAGGATCCATATATATTTCATTAGCCCATTAAAGCACGCAGACTTCTACATATAATCAACGCCTCACCCCACCAGGATTTGAAGCCACGATCTTATAATTGTGACCGGGGAACGCTATGTCTGAGCCACCAGGACAATAAAAGCAGTCCTAGACACTGCTATATATCATACAAAGCCTGTTCAAAGCGCTTATGGCGCCGTGAACCTCTCATGGGGACCACCCGTGCCGCTTAGGTGATCAGAGCAACGTTTTACCAAATGCTGCTTCGAAACACGAGGATCCATATATATTTCATTAGCCCAATAAAGCATGCGGACTTCTACATATAATCAACACCTCACCCCACCAGGATTTAAACCCACGATCTATAATTCAGACCGGGGAACGCTACTTCTAAATACCAGGACAATAAAAGCAGTCTCTATTCTTGCTATATTTCACGACAAAGCCTGTTTAACGAGCTAATGGGCGCCGTGCTTAATGGGGGACCACCTGCGCTGCTTAGGATGATCAGAGCAACGTTTTACCAAATGCGGCTTCGAAACACGAGAGGATCCATATATTTTGCCAGCCCAATAAAGCACGCGGACTTCTACATATAATCAACACCTCACCCCACCAGGATTTGAACCCACGATCTTATAATTGTGACCGGGGAACGCTACCTCTGGGCCACCAGGACAATAAAAGCAGTCCTAGACTCTGCTATATTTCACACAAAGCCTGTTCAACGAGCTTATGGCGCTCTGAACCACTATAGGGAACCACCCGTGTCGCTTAGGTGATCAGAGCAATGTTTTACCAAATCCGGCCTGGAAACACGAGGATCTATATATGTTTCATTAGCCCAATAAAGCATGAGCACTTCTACATATAATCAACACCTCTCCCCACCTGGATTTTTACCTACGATCTTATAATTGTGACCGGGGAACGCTACCTCTGGGCCATCAGGACACTAAAAGCAGTCCTAGACTCAACTATATTTCACACAAAGCCTGTTCAACTACCTTATGGCGCCATGAACTTCTAATGGGGACCACCCGTGCCGCTTGGGTGATCAGAGCAAAGTTTTACCAGATCCGGCTTGGAAACACGAGGATCCATATATATTTCATTAACCCAATAAAGCACTCGGACTTCTACATATAATCAATACCTCGCCCCACCAGGATTCGAACCCACGATCTTCTAATTATGACCAGGGATCGCTACCTCTGGGCCACCAGGACACTATAAGCAGTCCTAGACTCTACTATATATCAAACAAAGCCGATCAACGAGCTTATGGCGCCGTAAACCTCTAATGGGGACCATCCGTGCCGCTTATGTGATCAGAGCAACGTTTTACCAGATCCGGCTTGGAAACACGAGGATCCATATATATGTCATTAACCCAATAAAGCACTCGGACTTCTACATATAATCAATGCCTCACCCCACGAGGATTTGAAGCCACGATCTTATAATTGTGACCGGGGAACGCTACCTCTGGGCCACCAGGACAATAAAAGCAGTCCTAGACTCTCCTATATTTCACACAAAGCCTGTTCAACGAGCTTATAGCGCCGTGAACCTCTCATGGGGACCACCCGTGCCGCTTAGGTGATCAGAGCAACGTTTTTCCAATGCGCTTTGGAAACACGAGGATCCATATATATTTCATTAGCCTAATAAAGCACGCCGACTTCTACATATAAATTAATAATATTCAATTCCCCACCAGATCTGAACCCACGATCTTATAATTCATGACCAGATCGCTTCCCTCTGGGCCACCAGGACACTTATATACAGTCCTAGACTCTGTTATTTCACACAGCTTCCGTTCAACGAGCTATGGCGCTGTGAACCTCTAATGGGGATTCATCTCTGCCGCTTAGGGGTGATCAGAGCAAACGTTTTACCAAATCCGGCTTCGAAACACGAGGATCCACATATATTTCATTAGCCCATTACACGCAGACTTTACATATAATCAACACCATCTCACCAGGATTCGAACCCACGATCTTATAACTATGACCGAGGAACGCTACCTATGGGCCACCAGGACACTATAAGCAGTCCAAGACTCTGTTATATTTCACACAAAGCCTGTTCAACGAGCTTATGGCACAGTGAACCACTATAGGCGACCACCCGTGCCGCTTAGGTGATCAGGGCAACGTTTTACCAAATCCGGCTTGGAAACACGAGGATCCATATATATTTCATTAGCCCAATAGAGCACGCAGACTATTACATATAATCAACACCTCACCCCACCAGGATTTGAACCCACGAACTTATAATTGTGACTGGGGAACGCTACCTGTGGTCCACCAGGACAATAAAAGCAGTCCTAGACTCTGCTATATTTCACACAAAGCCTGTTTAACGAGCTTATGGCGCCGTGAACCTCTAATGGGGACCACCCATGCCGCTTAGGTGATCAGAGCAACGTTTTACCAAATGCGGGTGCGAAACACGAGGATTCATATATATTTCATTAGCCCAATAAAG
>NW_024717053.1:0-12733 GCF_018991925.1 Homarus americanus | reverse complement strand
TCGAGTATAACAAAGTCCCCAGGTCGAGTATAACAAAGGCCACTGATGGAATATAACAAAGGCACCTGAACGAGTATAACAAAGGCCCCTGATCGAGTATAACAAAGCTCCCTGATCGAGTATATCAAAGCCCCTTGATCGAGTATAACAAAGTTCCCTGATCGAGTGTAACAAAGCCCCCTGATCGAGTATAACAAAGTCCCACTGATCGAGAATAACAAGTCCCCTGATCGAGTATAACAAAGCCCCCTGATCAAGTATAACAACGGCCCCTCATCGAGTATAACAAAGGCCCCTGGCCGAGTATAACAAAGTCCCCTGATCGAGTATAACAAATGCCTCTGATCGAGTATAACAAAGGCCCCTGATCGTGTATAACAAAGTCCCCTGATCGAGTATAACAAAGCCCCCTGATCGAGTAAAACAAAGTCCCCTTGATCGGACCATAACAAAACTCTGACTGAGTATAACAAAGCCCCCTACCGAGCTTAACAAGTCCAATCGAGTAGGGGCCAACAAAGGCCCCTAATCGAGTATAACAAAGGCCCTCATCGAAGTATAACAAAGTCCCCTGATCGAGGTATAAGAACAAAGTCCCCTGATCGAGTGTGTAACAAAGTCCCCTGCACGATTATAACAGAGGCTACTGATCGAGTATAACAAAGTTTCCTTATCGAGTAAAACAAAGCCCCCTCATCGGGTATAACAAAGTCCTCTGATCGAGTATAACAAAGGCCCGTGATGGGGTATAACAAAGTCCCCCTGATCGAGAATAACAAAGTCCGATGATCGAGTATAACAAAGCCCCCTGATCAAGTATAACAAAGGCCCCTGAATGAGTATAACAAAGACCCCTGGCTTATATGCTAACAAAAGTCCCCTGATCGAGTATAACAAAGTCCCCTGATCGAGTATAACAAAAGCCCCTGATCGAGTAAAAACAAAGTCCCCTTGATCGAGTATATAACAAAGTCCCCTGGATCGAGTATAACAAAGGCCACTGATCGAGTATAACAAAGTCCCCTGATCGAGTATTACAGAGTCCCTTGATCGAGTATAACAGAGTCCCCTCATCGAGTATAACAAAGGCCCCTCATCGAGTATAAAAAAGTCCCATGATCCAGTATAACAAAGTCCCCTTATCGAATATAACAAAGTCTCCTGATCGAGTATAACAAAGACCCCTGATCGAGTATAACAAAGTCCCTGATCGAGTATTACAGAGTCCCCTGATCGAGTATAACAAAGTCCCCTGATCGAGTATAATAAAGTCCCCTGATCGGGTATAACAAGGGCCCCTGATCGAGTATAACAAAGGCCCCTCATCGAGTATAACAAAGTCCCATGGTCGAGTATAACAAAGTCCCCTCATCGAATTTAACAAAGTCCCCTGATCGATTATTACAAAGTCCCATGATCGAGGAGAACAAAGTCCCCTGATCGAGTGTAGCAAAGTCCCCTGCACGATTATAACAAAGGCTACTGATCGAGTATAACAAAGTTTCCTGATCGAGTAAAACAAAGCCCCCTGATCGAGTATAACAAAGTCCCCTGATCGAGTAAAACAAAGTCCCCTTCTTTCTTGATCGAGTATAACAAAGTCCCCTTGGTCGAGTATATAAACAGCGCCTCGACTTGGAAATATAAATAAAAGTGTTCTAAATGAGTATACCAGCGCCCCCTGACTTAATTTGGCAACAAAGTTCTTGACTATCATGGAAGCCCTAATTCTATACAACAAGTCTTATTCTAGTACAACAAACTCTTGATCATATGCACGAAAGTCCCTGTTGTTATCGCAAGCTCCCAAGGCGCAGAGAACACAAACACCTGTATAGTTTTGGAGGTTCGGTTTACTGGATAAGAGTATGTACACAGAGGTGGATAGCACTGCTCCCTAGCTAAGGTCCTGGTCAACTGCTATAGACGACGTATGGCAAGTGATACATTAGCAGCTTCCATACGTCGCCAGGCACATTAATTAAGCATGTGGGATATGGTAATAACATTGCCACACGCTGCTAGCTAGGCTGAACAAATATAAATGGAGCACATACATAATATACATACATAATACATAATCCAGCATACATAATATACATACACTCCTGATCGAGTATAACAAAGCCCCCTGATTGAGTATAACAAAGGCCCCTGATCGAGTTTAACAAAGGCCCCTGATCGAGTATAACAAAGACCCCTGGCCGAGTATAACAAAGTCCCCTGATCGAGAATAACAAAGTCTCCTCATCGAGTTTAACAAAGTTCTCTAATCGAGAATAACAAAGGCCTTTGATCGAGTTTAACAAAGGCCCCTGTTCGAGTATAATAAAGGCCTCTAAAAGAGTATAACAAAAGCCACTGATCGAGTGTAACAAAGTCCCATGATCCAGTATAAAAAAGTCCCCTTATCGAATATAACAAAGTCCCCTGATCGAGTATAACAAAGGCCCCTCATCTAGTATAACAATGTCCCCTGATCGAGTATAACAAACTCCCCTCATCGAGTATAACAAAGACTCCTCATCGAGTTTAACAAAGTCCTCAAATCGAGAATAACAAAAGCCTTTGATCGAGTTTAACAAAGGCCCCTGTTCGACTATAACAAAGTCCACTGATCGAGTATAACAAAGCCTCCTCATCAAGTATAACAAAGGCCCCTGATCGAGTATAACAAAGCCCCCTCATCAAGTATAACAAAGGCCCCTGATCGAGTATAACAAAGACCCCTGGTCGAGTATAACAAAGTCCCCTAATCGTGTATAACAAAGGCCTCTGATCGAGTATAACAAAGGCCCCTGATCGAGTATAACAAAGTCCCCTGATCGAGTATAACAAAGCCCCCTGATCGAGTAAAACAATGTCCCCTGATCGAGTATAACAAACTCCCCTGATCGAGTATAACAAAGACTCCTCATCGAGTTTAACAAAGTCCTCAAATCGAGAATAACAAAAGCCTTTGATCGAGTTTAACAAAGGCCCCTGTTCGACTATAACAAAGGCCTCTAAAAGAGTATAACAAAGGCCACTTATCGAGTATAACAAAGCCCCCTCATCAAGTATAACAAAAGCCCCTGATCGAGTATAACAAAGACCCCTGGTCAAGTATAACAAAGTCCCCTCATAGAGTATTACAGAGTCCCCTGAGCGAGTATAACAGAGTCCCCTCATCGAATACAACAAAGTCCCCTGATCGAGTATAACAAAGTAACCTGATCGTGTATAACAAAGTCCCTTGATCGAGTAAAATAAAGACCCCTGATCGAGTATAACAAAGTCCCCTGAACGACTGAAACAAAGCCCCTGATCGAGTATAACAAAGTCCCCTGATCGAGTATAACAAAGTCCTCTGATTGAGTATAACAAAGGCCCCTCATCGAGTTTAACAAAGGCCCCTGATCGAGTATAACAAAGTTCCCTGGTCGACTATAACAAAGGCCCCTGATCGAATATAACAAAGGCGCCTGAACGAGTATAACAAAGGCCCCGGATTGAGTATAACAATGTTCCCTGATCGAGTATAACAATGCCCGTTGATCGAGTATAACAAAGGACCCTGATCGAGTTTAACAAAGGCCCCTGATCGAGTATAACAAAGTCCCCTGGTCGAGTATAACAAATGCCCCTGATCGAATATAACAAAGGCCCCTGAACGAGTATAACAAAGCGTCTCCTCGACTGGTAATAAAGTTCCCTAATTGCTATACAGCCCCTATCAGAGTGGCAACAAAGCCCCTCACCTGCAGCAACAAAGTGCCCCTATCTAAAGTGGAACAACACCCCTACCTATATAAACAAAGTCTAACTTAAAGGCAAATGCGCCTCGATTCATATGCGCCCCACTGAGTGGTAACAAAGTCCCCTGATCGAGTAAAACAAAGCCCCCTGATCGAGTAAAACAAACTCCTCTGATCGAGTATAACAAAGCCCCCTGATAGAGTAAAACAATGTCCCCTGATCGAGTATGACAAAGCCCCCTGATGGGGTATAACAAAGTCCCCCTGATCGAGAATAACAAAGTCATCTGATCGAGTATAACAAAGCCCCCTGATCAAGTATAACAAAGGCCCCTGAATGAGTATAACAAAGACCCCTGGCCGAGTATAACAAAGTCCCCTGATCGAGTATAACAAAGGCCCCTGATCGAGTATATCAAAGTTTCCTGATCGAGTAAAACAAAGCTCCCTGAACGAGTATAACAAAGTCCCCTGATCGAGTATAACAAGGTGTCTGATTGAGTATAAAAGCCCCTAACTCGAGTTTAACAAAGGCCCCCTATCGAGTATAACAAAGTCCCTGATCGAGTATAAATAGCAGCCCTCATCGAATAATATAATAAAAGCCCCCTCATTGAGTATAACAAAGTTTCCTGATCGAGTAAAACAAAGCTCCCTGATCGAGTATAACAAAGTCCCCTGATCGAGTATAACAAAGTCCCCTGATTGAGTATATCAAAGGCCCCTGATCGAGTTTAACAAAGGCCCATGATCGAGTATAACAAAGTCCCCTGGTCGAGTATAACAAAGGCCCCTCATCAAATATAACAAAGGCGCCTGAGCGAGTATAACAGCGCCCTTTGATCAAGTATAACAAAGTCCCCTGATCGAGTATAACAAAGGCCCCTGATATAGTATAACAAAGTCCCCTGATCGAATATTACTGAGTCCCTTGATCGATTATAACAAAGTCCCCCTGTTCGAGAATAACAAAGTCCCCTGATCGAGTATAACAAAGCCCCCTCATCAAGTATAACAAAGGCCCCAGATCGAGTATAACAAAGCCCCCTCATCAAGTATAACAACGGCCCCTAATCGTGTATAACAAAGGCCCCTGATCGAGTATAACAAAGGCCCCTGATCAAGTATAACAAAGTCCCCTAATCGAGTATAACAAAGCCCCCTGATCGAGTAAAACAATGTCCCCTGATCGAGTATAACAAACTCCCCTGATCGAGTATAACAAAGACTCCTCATCGAGTTTAACAAAGTCCTCAAATCGAGAATAACTAAGGCCTTTGATCGAGTTTAACAAAGGCCCCTGTTCGACTATAACAAAGGCCTGTAAAAGAGTATAACAAAGGCCACTGATCGAGTATAACAAAGCCCCCTCATCAAGTATAACAAAAGCCCCTGATCTAGTATAACAAAGACCCCTGGTCAAGTATAACAAAGTCCCCTCATCGAGTATTACAGAGTCCCCTGAGCGAGTATAACAGAGTCCCCTCATCGAATATAACAAAGTCCCCTGATCGAGTATAACAAAGTAACCTGATCGAGTATAACAAAGTCCCCTGATCGAGTAAAACAAAGCCCCCTGATCGAATATAACAAAGTCCCCTGAACGACTGAAACAAAGCCCCCTGATCGAGTATAACAAAGTCCCCTGATCGAGTATAACAAAGTCCTCTGATTGAGTATAACAAAGGCCCCTCATCGAGTTTAACAAAGGCCCCTGATCGAGTATAACAAAGTTCCCTGGACGAGTATAACAAAGGCCCCTGATCGAATATAACAAAGGCGCCTGAACGAGTATAACAAAGGCCCCTGATTGAGTATAACAAAGTTCCCTGATCGAGTATAACAAAGCCCCCTGATCGAGTATAACAAAGTCCCCCTCATCGAGAATAACAAAGTCCCCTGATCGAGTATAACAAAACACCCTCATCAAGTATAACAAAGGCCCATGATCGAGTATAACAAAGACCCCTGGTCGAGTATAACAAAGTCCCCTAATCGAGTATAACAAAGGCCCCGGATCGAGTATAAAAAAGGCTCCTGATCGATAATAACAAAGTCCCCTGATCGAGTATAACAAAGCCCCCTGATCGAGTAAAACAATGTCCCCTGATCGAGTATAACAAACTCCCCTCATCGAGAATAACAAAGTCTCCTCATCGAGTTTAACAAAGTCCTCAAATCGAGAATAACAAAGGCCTTTGATCGAGTTTAACAAAGTCCCCTGATCAAGTATAACAAAGTCCCCTGATCGAGTATAACAAAGTCCCCTAATCGAGTATAACCAAGTCTCCTGAACGATTATAACAAAGGCCCCTCATCGAGAATAACAAAGTTTCCTGATCGAGTAAAACAAAGTCTCCTCATCGAGTATAACAAAGTCCCCTGATCAAGTATAACAAAGTCCCCTGATCGAGTATAACAAAGTCCCCTGATCGAGTATAACAAAGTCCCATGATCCAGTATAACAAAGTCCCCTTATCGAATATAACAAAGTTCCCTGATCGAGTATAACAAAGGCCCCTGATCGAGTATAACAAAGTCCCCTGATCGGGTATAAGAAGGGCCCCTGATCGAGTATAACAACGGCCCCTCATCGAGTATAACAAAGTCCCATGGTCGAGTATAAAAAAGTCCCCTTCATCGAATATAACAAAATCCCATGATCGAGTATTACAAAGTCCCCTGATCGAGGAGAACAAAGTCCCCTGATCGAGTGTAACAAAGACCCCTGCACGAATATAACAAAGGCTACTGATCGAGTATAACAAAGTTTCCTGATCGAGAAAAAAAAAGTCCCCTAATTGAGTATAACAAAGGCCCCTAATCGAGTTTAACAAAGGCCCCTGATCGAGTATAATAAAGTCCCCTGGTCGAGTATAACAAAGGCCCCTGATCGAATATAACAAATGCGCCTGAACGAGTATAACAAAGGCCCCTGATCGAGTATAACAAAGTTCCCTGATCGAGTATAACAAACCCCCTTGATCGAGTATAACAAAGTTCCCTGATCGAGTATGACAAAGACCCCTGGCCGAGTATAACAAAGTCCCCTGATCTGGTATAACAAAGGCCCCTAATCGAGTATAACAAAGGCCCCTGATCGAGTATAACAAAGTCCCCTGATCGAGGAGAACAAAGTCCCCTGATCGAGTATTACAGAGTCCCCTGATCGAGTATAACAAAGTCCTCTGATTGAGTATAACAAAGTCATCTGATCGGGTATAACAAGGGCCCCTGATCGAGTATAACAAAGGCCCCTCATCGAGTATAACAAAGCCCCCTGATCGAGTAAAACAAAGTCCCATGATCGAGTATAACAAACTCCCCTGATCGAGTATATCAAAGTCTCCTCATCGAATATAACAAAGTCCCCTGATCGAGTATAACAAAGTCCCCTGATCGAGGAGAACAAAGTCCCCTGATCGAGTATAACAAAGTCCCCTGAACGATTATAACAAAGGCCCCTGATCGAGTACAACAAAGTTTACTGATCGAGTAAAACAAAGCCCCCTGATCAAGTATAACAAAGTCCCCTGATCGAGTATAACAAATTCCCCTGATTGAGTATAACAAAGTTCCCTAATCGAGTAAAACAAAGCCCCCTGATCGAGTAAAACAAAGTCCCCTGATCGAGTATAACAAAAAACCGTGATCGAGTATGACAAAGGCCTTTGATCGAGTATAACAAAGTCCCCTGATCGAGTATTACAGAGTCCCCGGATCGAGTATAACACAGTCCCCTCATCGAGTATAACAAAGGCCCCTGTTCGAGTATAACAAAGTCCCATGATCCAGTATAACAAAGTCCCCTTATCAAATATAACAAAGTCCCCTCATCGAGTATAACAAAGCACCCTGTTGGGGTAAAACAAATTCCCCTGATCGAGAATAACAAATTCCCTTGATCGAGTATAACAAAGCCCCCTGATCAAGTATAACAAAGGCCCCTGAATGAGTATAACAAAGACCCCTAGCCGAGTATAACAAAGTCCCCTGATCAAGTATAACAAATTCCCCTGATCGAGAATAACAAATTCCCCTGATCGAGTATAACAAAGCCCCCTGATCAAGGATAACAAAGGCCCCTGAATGAGTATAACAAAGACCCCTGGCCGAGTATAACAGAGGCCCCTGATCGAGTATAACAAAGTCCCCTGATCGAGTATACCAAAGCCCCCTGATCGAGTAAAACAAAGTCCCCTGATCGAGTATAAAGAACTCCCCTGATCGAGTATAACAAAGTCTCCTCATCGAGTTTAACAAAGTCCTCTAATCGAGAATAACAAAGGCCTTTGATCGAGTTTAACAAAGGCCCCTGTTCGAGTATAACAAAGGCCTCTAAAAAGTATAACAAAGGCCACTGATCGAGTATAACAAAGTCCCCTGATCGAGTATTATTGTTCCCTTGATCGAGTATAACAGAAAGTCCCCCATCGAGTATAACAAAGCGTCCTCATCGAGTATAACAAAGTCCAATGAGCCAGTATAACAAAGTCCCCTGAACGAGTATAACAAAGGCCCCTGATCGAGTGTAACAAAGGACCCTAAAAGTCTATAACAATGTCCCCTGATCGATTATAACAAAGCCCGCTCATCGAGTATAACAAAGTCCCCTGATCGGATATAACAAATTCCCCTGATCGAGTAGAACAAAGTCCCCTCATCGAGTATAACAAAGGCCCCTCATCGAGTATAACAAAGTCCCATGATCGAGAATAACAAAGTCCCTCATCGAATATAACAAAGTCCCCTAATCGAGTAAAACAAAGTCCCCTAATCGAGTATAACAAAGCCCCCTGATCAAGTTTAACAGTCCCTGCACGATTATAACAGCTACTGATCGAGTATTACAAAAGTCCCCTTTCTGGATTTCGAGTATAACAGCGCCCCGATCGAGTTTAACAAAGGCCCTTGATCGAGTATAATAAAGTCCCTGGTCGAGTATAACAGCGTCCCTGATCGAATATAACTATATGCCTGAACGTATAACAGCGCCCTGATCGAGTATAACAAAGTTCCCTGATCGAGTATAACAGTTCCCCTTGATCGAGTATAACAAGTTCCTGATCGAGTATAACAAAGACCCTGGCCGAGTATAACAAAGTCCCTGATCTAGTATAACAACAAAGGCCCCTTAATCGAGTATAACAAAGCGTCTCTGATCGAGTATATAACAATTCTGATCGAGTATATAACAAAGTCCTCTTGATCGAGTATAACAAAGTCCTCTGATCGGTGGCGCAACACGGCCCCTGATCGAGTATAACAAAGGCCCATCATCGAGTATAACAAAGTCCCCTGATCGAGTATAACAAAGTCCCCTAATCGAGTATTACAGAGTCCCTTGATCGAGTATAACAGAGTCCCCTCATCGAGTATAACAAAGGCCCCTCATCGAGTATAACAAAGTCCCTTGATCCAGTATATCAAAGTCCCCTTATCGAATATAACAAAGTCCCCTGATCGAGTGTAACAAAGGCCCCTAATCAAGTATAACAAAGTCCCCTGATCGAGGAGAACAAAGTCCCCTGATCGAGTGTAACAAAGTCCCCTGCACGATTATAACAAAGGCTACTTATCGAGTATAACAAAGTTTCCTAATCGAGTAAAACAAAGCCCCCTGATCGAGTATAACAAAGGCCTCTGATCGAGTTTAACAAAGGTCCCTGATCGAGGATAACAAAGTCCCTGGTCGAGTATAACAAAGGCCCCTGTTCGAAGATAAAAAAGGTGCCTGAACGAGTATAGCAAAGGCCCCTGATCGAGTATAACAAAGTTCCCTGATCGAGAATAACAAAGCCCCCTGATCGAGTATAACAAAGTACCCCTCATCGAGAATAACAAATTCCGATGATCGAGTATAACAAAGCCCCCTCATCATGTATAACAAAGGCCCCTTATCGAGTATAACAAAGACCCCTATTCGAGTATAACAAAGTTCCCTAATCGAGTATAACAAAGTCCCCTGAGCGAGTATAACAAACTCTCCTCATCGAGTATAACAAAGTTACCTCATCGAGTTTAACAAAGTCCTCGAATCGAGAATAACAAAGGCCTTTGATCGAGTTTAACAAAGGCCCCTGTTCGAGTATAACAAAGGCCTCTAAAAGAGTATAACAAATGCCACTGATCGAGTATAACAACGTCCCCTGATCGAGTATTACAGTCACCTAATCGAGTATAACAGAGTCCCCTTATCGAATATAACAAAGTCCCCTGATCGAGTATAACAAATTCCCCTAATCGAGTATAACAAAGTCCCCTGATCGAGTATAACAAAGTCCCCGGAACGATCATATCAAAGGCTCCTCATCGAGTATAACAAAGTTTCCGGATCGAATAAAACAAAGCCCCCTGATCGAGTATAACAAAGTCCCCTGATCAAATATAACAAAGTCCCCTGATTGAGTATAACAAAAGCCCCTGATCGAGTATAACAAAGTCCTCAGGTCGAGTATAACAAAGGCCCCTGATCGAATATAACAAAGGCCCCTGATCGAATATAACAAAGGCGCCTGATCGAGTATAAGAAAGTTCCCTGATCGAGTATAACAAAGCCCCTTCATCGAGTATAACAAAGTCCCCCTGATCGAGAATAACAAAGTCCCCTGATCGAGTATAACAAAGCCCCCTGATCAAGTATATCAAAGGCCCCTGATCGAGTATAACAAAGACCCCTGGTCGAGTATAACAAAGTCCCCTGATCGAGTATAACAAAGGCCCCTAATTTAGTATAACAACGGCCCCTGATCGAGTATAACAAAGTCCCCTGATCGAGTATAACAAAGCCCCCTGATCGAGTAAAACAAAGTCCCATGATCGAGTATATCAAACTCCCCTGATCAAGTATAACAAAGTCTCCTCATCGAATGTAACAAAGTCCCCTGATTGAGTATAACAAAGTCTCCTGATCGAGGAGAACAAAGTCCCCTGATCGAGTATAACAAAGTCCCCTGAACGATTATAACAAAGGCCCCTGATCGAGTATAACAAAGTTTCCTGATCGAGTAAAACAAAGCCCCCTGATCTAGTATAACAAAGTCCCCTGATCGAGTATAACAAAGTCCCCTGATTGAGTATAACAAAGTTCCCTAATCGAGTAAAACAAAGCCCCCTCATCGAGTAAAACAAAGTCCCCTGATCGAGTATAACAAAAAACCCTGATCGAGTATAACAAAGGCCTTTGATCGAGTATAACAAAGTCCCCTGATCGAGTATTACAGAGTCCCCGGATCGAGTATAACACAGTCACCTCATCGAGTATAACAAAGTCCCCTTATCAAATATAACAAAGTCCCCTGATCGAGTATATCAAAGCCCCCTGTTGGGGTATAACAAATTCCCCTGATCGAGAATAACAAATTCCCCTGATCGAGTATAACAAAGCCCCCTGATCAAGTATAACAAAGGCCCCTGAATGAGTATAACAAAGACCCCTGGCCGAGTATAACAAAGTACCCCTCATCGAGAATAACAAATTCCCATGATCGAGTATAACAAAGCCCCCTCATCATGTATAACAAAGGCCCCTTATCGAGTATAACAAAGACCCCTGGTCGAGTATAACAAAGTTCCCTAATCGAATATAACAAAGTCCCCTGAGCGAGAATAACAAACTCCCCTCATCGAGTATAACAAAGTTACCTCATCGAGTTTAACAAAGTCCTCAAATCGAGAATAATAAAGGCCTTGATCGAGTTTAACAAAGGCCCCTGTTCGAGTATAACAAAGGCCTCTAAAAGAGTATAACAAATGCCACAGATCGAGTATAACAACGTCCCCTGATCGAGTATTACAGTCACCTAATCGAGTATAACAGAGTCCCCTTATCGAATATAACAAAGTCCCCTGATCGAGTATAACAAATTCCCCTGATCGAGGAGAACAAAGTCCCCTGATCGAGTATAAAAAAGTCCCCTGAACGATTATAACAAAGGCCCCTGATCGAGTATAAGAAAGTTTCCTGATCGAGTAAAACAAAGCCCCCTGATCGAGTATAACAAAGTCCCCTGATTGAGTATAACAAAGTTCCTTAATCGAGTAAAACAAAGCCCTCTTATCGAGTATAACAAAAAACCTTGATCGAGTATAACAAAGGCCTTTGATCGAGTATAACAAAGTCCCCTGATCGAGTATTACAGAGTCCCCTGATCGAGTTTAACACAGTCCCCTGATCGAGTATAACAAAGTCCCCTGATCGAGTATAACAAAGCCCCCTGTTGGGGTATAACAAATTCCCCTGATCGAGAATAACAAATTCCCCTGATCGAGTATAACAAAGCCCCCTTATCAAGTATAACAAAGGCCTCTGAATGAGTATAACAAAGACCCCTGGCCGAGTATAACAAAGGCCCCTGATCGAGTATAACAAAGTCCCCTGATCGAATATAACAAAGCCCCCTGATCGAGTAAAACAAAGTCCCCTGATCGAGTATAAAGAACTCCCCTGATCGAGTATAACAAAGTCTCCTCATCGAGTTTAACAAAGTCCCCTGATCGAGTATAACAAAGTCCCCTTATCGAATATAACAAAGTCCCCTGATCGAGTATAACAAATTCCCCTGATCGAGTGTAACAAAGGCCCCTGATCAAGTATAACAAAGTCCCCTGATCGAGTATTACAGAGTCCCCTGATCGAGTATAACAAAGTCCCGTGATCGAGTATAACAAAGTCCTCTGATCGGGTATAACAAGCGCCCCTCATCGAGTATAACAAAGTCCCATGGTCGAGTATAACAAAGTCCCCTCATCGAATATAACAAAGTCCCCTGATCGAGTATTACAAAGTCCCCTGATCGAGGAGAACAAAGTCCCCTGATCGAGTGTAACAAAGTCCCCTGCACGATTATAACAAAGGCGACTGATCGAGTATAACAAAGTTTCCTAATCGAGTAAAACAAAGCCCCCTGATCGAGTATAACAAAGTCCCCTGATCGAGTAACACAAAGTCCCCTGAATGAGTATAACAAAGGCCCCTGATCGAGTTTAACAAAGGC
>NW_024717052.1:0-20659 GCF_018991925.1 Homarus americanus | reverse complement strand
ATGTCAAGTAGTCGGGGATGTCAAGTAGTTAAGGTCGATGACAGTTTCCAACATCACTACCTGTTAAGGGCAGTGGTGATCAATGTCATCTTCGGGATGTCATTGTCGGGATGTCATAGTCGGGATGTCACAATTAAGGTCGAGATGACAGTTCCCAACATCACCACCCAGTTAAGGGCAGTGCAGGGATCAATGTCATCTTCGGGATGTCATTGTCGGGATGTCATAGTCGGGATGTCACAGTTAAGGTCGAGATGACAGCTCCCAACATCACCACCCAGTTAAGGGCAGTGCAGGGATCAATGTCATCTTCGGGATGTCATTGTCGGGATGTCATAGTCGGGATGTCACAGTTAAGGTCGAGATGACAGCTCCCAACATCACTACCCAGTTAAGGGCAGTGCAGGGATCAATGCCATACTCGTGAGTGTCTTGTGTTTAAGTCACCCACCCGAGTGATCAGTTCAAGTGAGCAACTGGCTGGGCCCAGCCTCGACCTGGTCCCGGCGGCGCTAGACGGTGGTACGTAGTTCGTCATGCCACCGCCAGGGGGTCTACTATCGGCCTTTTCCAAGGCCTATTTATGTTACATATGGTGTTTTTTCTTTTTTCTTTAATAATTCATATGTTTATGCAGTTTTTCTCAGGATATGTTTGAATTTATACTCAAATAGCAGAGCTAGAGTTGTTGTTTACAAGTTACAACTGTTGTGTGAAAGATTTAGGAGTAATGATAAGTAGGAAAGAGGGGTAACAAAGTACCTCACTTGGAATAAGCAGTTCAGTTCTGGTCACCGTACTACAGAATGGATACAGAATCCCTAGAATTAATTCAGAGGAAAATGACAAGACTAATAATCCAGGGTATTACGAACCTTGAATACAGAGACAGATTAAAGCACATAAATTTGTACTCCCTGGAGAGACGTAGAGTGAGGGGCGATATGATCGAGGTGTATAAATGGAAGTCAGGAAACTCGTACAAATGGTTTTAAATAAGACAAATAGCGCTGCAGTGTGTGTGTGTGTGTTGCCGCTGATATATTACAAAGACATAAGTTGATAAATAAGTTGTATATACACTAACTCAAGATAAGGAAGCAATCGTCGTACAAATGATAATGTAAATAAAAAGGAACAGGAACACTTTGGTAAAACAAGAAATACTTGGAAAATTTTTCTGGTTGTTCCGCCTCAATTCCAACTCGCATCTGCTTTGACTATATATTACATTATTTGTTTGTTGTGTCTCGTGCATAAGGAAAGCTGCTTTTATTGCGCCTTTCAGTTGGAAAATCAGCGCCTTTGTATTTCTTACATCATCTATTTTATGTAATACAGATTCACGTATAAACATATTATTGTTATGTATGTAAAATATATTTTTGTGTTGGCATAATTTTCATCTGAATTATGAGAGAGACAGACAGAGACCGAGAGATACACACAGACAGACAGAGGCCAACAGACAGACGGACAGAGATAGTCAGACAGACACAGAGACATTCATACAAGAGAAAACACAGACAGGCATAGAGCGACAGATGCACAGAGATAGACAGACAGACAGTGATAGGCAGACGGACAGACAGGCAATCAGAGTGAGAAAGGCAATCGGGCAGAGACAGCTAGAGAGACAGAGACCGATATTTTAAGAAAGACAAACTCACAGAAACCGACAGACAGACAGACAGAGTGTTTCTGCCCGTCTGTCTGACTGTCTCTGTCTGTCTGTCTCTTTCGTCTGTGTTAGTCTCCGTCTCCGTCTCTCTGTTTCTGTCTGTCCCTCTCTTTCTGTCTGTCTGTCTGTTTGCTGTCTGTGTGTCTCTGTCTATCTTTCTTTGTTTCTCTGTGTCTGTCTCCGTCTGTCTCTGTTTGTCTATCTGTCAGTCTCTTTATGTCTGTCTGTCAGTCTCTGTGTGTCTGTCTGTCAGTCTCTGTATGTCTGTCTGAGTGTCTGTCTCTGTCTGTCTATTTCTGTCTCGGTATGTCTATGTCTTTCTCTCATTCGTTATCTGTCTGTCTGACAGTCTCATTTTGTCTATATCTGTTTGTCTAACTGTCTTTGTCCGTCTGTCATTTGGTCTGACTGTCTCTGTCTATCTGTCTGTATGTCTGTTCTATCTTTATCACTTTGACTATATGTCTGTCTGTCTGTATGTCTTTCTCACCCTGTCTGTCTCTCTGTCATTCTTTCTCGCTCTGTTTGTCTTTCTCACTCTGTCTGTCTTCTTCACTCTGTCTGTCATTCTCACTTTGTCTGTCTCTGTCTGACTGTGTGTCTGCGTCTTTCTCTGCCTGTCATATCTTTCTCACAATGTAGGTCCCTGTCTGACTGTCTATCTGTATGTCTGCCTCTGCCTGTCTACCTTTCGCATTCTGTCTGTCTGTCTGACTATCTCTGTCCGTCTGTCTGTTGGTCTCTGTCTGTGTGTGAGTGTCTCTGCCTGTGTGTCTCTCAGTCTATTTATCTTTGTGTCTCAATATCTGTCTGTTTGTCTGTCTCAGTTTATGTCTGTCTGGCAGACAGAGACAGACAGACAAAGACAAATACAGATAGAGATTGAGACAAACAGACAGAGACAGACAGACAGAAACAGACACAGACACACAGACAGAGATTGAGATACAAAGACAGACAGAGACTGAGACACACACAGACAGAGACCAACAGACAGACACAGACCAACAGACAGACAGAGAGATTCCTACAAGTTGTTATTATTTCTTCTTTTACCAAAGTGTTCCTGTTGCTTAACAACTCAATCAGATACGTTATGGTTACGTGGTGAGTCATGTTTTGTCCGTTTCAGTTTGGGTGACAGTGGTCGAGCCTGAGAAGAGCGCCGGACCTTCTTATTTACGGCGATTCCTTCTTTCTCTTGAGTTAGTAGCCAAGATTGTCTGTAAAAGGGCCACACACAGCGTCAATACAATTGTAACTGCTATTTGAGTATAAATTCATACAAATCCTGAGAAAAACTACGTAAATATATGAATTATTAAAGAAAAACACAAAAGAACCTTCAGAAAATCCGATAGTAGACCCCTGGCGGTGGCATGACGAACTACATCTAGCACCGCCGGAACCAGTTCGAGGCTGGGCCCAGCCAGTTGCTCACAACTGATCACTCGGGTATGGAAGTGCTGTATGGTAGTGTGCTGTGGTGTAGGGTAGTGTAGTGTAGTGTGCTGTGGTGTAGGGTAGTGTAGTGTGCTGTGGTGTAGGCGAGTGTAGTGTAGGGTAGGGTAGTGTAGTGTAGTATGCTGTGGTGTAGGGTTTTGTAATGTACAGTAGTATGATGTAGTGTAGGGGAGCGTAGTGTGGTGTAGGGTAGTGTAGTGTGCTGTGGTGTAGGCGAGTGTAGTGTAGGGTAGGGTAGTGTAGTGTGCTGTGGTGTAGGGTTTTTTAGTGTAGTATGATGTAGTGTAGGGTAGCGTAGTGTGGTGTAGGGTAGTGTACTGTGCTGTGGTGTAGGGTAGTGTACTGTTATGTGGTGTAGGGTAGTGAGAAAGGCAAACAGACAGACAGACAAAAGAGAGACTGACAGACAAAGACAAACAGACAAAAGAGAGACTGACAGACAAAGACAAACAGACTGGCAGACACGACAAACAGAGACAGTCAGAGAGACAGAAAGACAGACATAGATAATTAGATTAACAGATAGAGAGAGACAGACAAGAAAGATAGAGATAGACAAGACAGACAGACAAGCAAGCAGAGACAGATAGAAAATGACAGGGACAGACAAACAGACAGACAGAGACAGGCAATCGGAGATGAAAAACACACCCAGAAACATTAGATAAGGCAAAGCAGACAGACAGGGAGAAGCATATAAGCGGAGACAGACAGACACAAGTTTATATATATATATATATATATATATATATATATATATATATATATATATATATATATATATATATATATATATATATATATATATATATATATATATATATATATATATATATATATATAAATATATATATATATATATATATATATATATATATATATTTATATATATATATATATATATATATATATATATATATATATATATATATATATATATATATATATATATATATATATATATATATATATATATACTATATAATATATTATGCTGTAACCACAACCAAAGGAACAGGATTTCCCCAAGAGGCTCGTGTAATTCAATGACCAGGGTGGACACAGAGAGTATACAAATATATCATATAAGTGAAAGTTGTGGGCACCGCCTCGAACTGGTTCCGGCTTGCTGACAAGTTCGTCATGCCACGCCAGGGGTGCTACTGTGGCAATCTGGCCCGCTGTTATTTACTTTGTTATTTTGTTGTTTTTTTTAATAAGTTTCCTATTTACTAGTTTTTCAGGGATTTGAAAATTTATGACTCACTAGCAGTTACATCATTAAAAATGGGGCCCTTTTGCAACAATCTTGGCCACTGACAAATAAATTTATGTAACATATTATCAGTTTTAAACTGACCATCACTAAAGTTTATTGATTTTAATTCCTTAATTAAACTAGCTTCAACCAGAGGGAGGGGGGATAAGGGAGGGAGGGGGGATAAGGGACGGAGGGGGGATAAGGGACGGAGGGATGAGGAGGGGGAGGAGATGAGGGAGGAAGGGGGGGTGAGGAGGGAGGGGGGTGAGGGAGGGGAGGGGGGATGAGGGAGGGAGAAGGGATGAGGGAGGGGAGGGTGGATGAGGGAGGGAGAGGGGGGAGGAAGGGGAGGGATGAGGGGGGTAAAGGCGAGTGAGGGAACTAAGGGGGTGAGGGTGAAAGACATTGTTATGGCAATTGTTGTGTATACCGAGGAGCTGTACTGTGTGTGTGTGTGGTTGATTCTTACTTTAAATAAATATAAATATTCTAATTTTCGCCATTTCCATATTTTCGAGGTGGAAGGGGTGGGAGGGGGGGGAGGTCACCGATGGCACCTTTAAAGTGCTATGCCCATAAAGATGTTATGAGCGACTTTTATACCCCATTTGATATCCCAGACGATCTTATAAACATCGTCCTTTAAGACCAGCTACCTCGCTCACTCGTATTTGCCTGGCCTAGAGGGGAGGGGAATAGAATCTCCAGAGGTGAAAATTCCCCCGTATCGTAAAGTGTGAATCATCCTTATAGTCGATCGTGGGTTAGCATTGTCATGTCGAGGGAGAGCTTGAAGGCATCTCTCTCTCTCTCTCTCTCTCTCTCTCTCTCTCTCTCTCTCTCTCTCTCTCTCTCGGTGCCTCACATTCCACTATTCTCCCGTTTGTGAATATTTTCTTGTGATTTACCTTGTTAAAACAGATATTGCCGTCCCTTTACCGCACTAATGTTTACGGTCGTGGGGAATGATCTATATCAGTGGTTCTCAACCTTGTTTGCCCCATGTACCCCTTGCACCATAGGTCAGAATGTCATTCCCCCCTCCTTTCCAAGATTGTCTGCCTCAAAAAGTGCATTCAAAATAATATGCATATAATACTGAAAATCCTTTATTTTTTCCATATTAGTACATATACATTTACAATTTTACATGGATTATTTTAATAGTGGAGTTTTACAAATTAAATGCCAATTGAAAATGTTGATGGATTTATAAAACTTGAATAAAGTAAAATAGTTTTTTATATTTATAATGAATTACTTAACAGACCAAACTGAAGCATAATGCAATAAACAAAAAGTTCAATAGAATACCAGGATATTGTAAATTTGTAATTAATTTTATTCAGATGAAGATTACAGTCAATGAGAAACCTGTGATTGTTTTTTCTTCGCCAATTCTGGGATACGCGGAGGAGTGTTTGAAAGGGCACAACGCAGGTCATTTTCTACCTCTAATCTACTACGTTGCTTCGTTTTAATTTGCAACTGAGTTGAAAAGCCTGACTCACAAAGATATGTCGACACAAACGGAAGCAAGACACGGATAGCTCTTTCTGCCACTTTTGGGTAGGAATCGCACATCAAGGGCCAAAATTCTGTGATTGATTTCTCATCGAACATATCTCTTGCTCCCGAATCAGTTTCCCCCCCCCCCCTGAAAACCTGAATTCCCCCCCCTGGGGGGAATTCCCCCCTGGTTGAGAACCCCTGATCTATATGACTATTTGTTCATGATGATAGTTTGGATTTGTGTTTGCGTCGTGTTTGTGTTCTTCAGTGTTTGTGGGTGTTTATGTTTGTGTTTCTTTACTGTTTTTGTGTTTATGTTTGTGTTTTGTGTTTGTTTGGTGTTTATATTTGTTTAATGTTTGTGTGTGTTTATGTTTGTGTGTTTTTTGTGTTTGTGTGAGTTTAGTGTTCGTTTTGCGTGTGTGTGTGTGTGTGTGTGTGTGTGTAAAGAGGGCGTATATACTGTGTTTCTCTGGGTTCAAACAGTCTCTGCCATACCAACTCTGAGCACCAGGACTTCAAACATGTACAGAAATTCAGGCGAGATACACATGGCTCCCCAACACACCTGAAATTTTATACCAAAGACACGCACACACAGTATAACGCTTTGTATACACACACATACACACGTACGTCCCCCCAAAACAGTATGGGGTCAAGTTCGAATCATACCCCCACCGCACCCCATCCCACCCCACCCCACCCCACCGCACCCCATCCCACCCCACTCCACCCCACACCCCCACCCCACCCCACCCCACCCCACCCCACCCCACCCCACACCCTTGATATGATCCCTTTAAACACACGAAACTTGGGAGAACATTTTGGCCCAGATCATAATGACACCTAAAGCGTATTAGCACTGTTATGCCTCTAAGAAAAACCGGTTTTCTGAGGGGGTCTGACCCGCTTTCGGATATCGGGTAAGGATAAAAAAGAGGGGAGTGGCCTCATAGACGAGGGGAAATGGCCCAGTAAATACGGTATTTTACAATCTCTTTGAGGGGAGTATTTCTGAACTCAATAGACATACTTCACATTTTCAATTCCTGGGGTGTGGGTGTGTTGAATTGGAAAGGGAGAAAGGAGGGGGGGAGAAATAGGGATGGGAGATGGGTAAATGGAGAGAAACGGGGAGTGGGGGAGAAGAGGGAGGGGAGAGGAGGAAAGGAGAGAGGCGGAGAGGGGAATAAGAGAAGGAGAGGAGAATGAAAGAGAGAGGAGAGGGTTATAAGAGGGGAAGGAACGGAGAATCAGAGGTAAAAGAGAGGGGAATAATAAGGGAGTAGAGAAGGATAAGAAGGAGAGGAAAGGGGGATAGAAAATGAGGAGGCAGGAAAAGACCAAAAAAAAAAGAACGTGGAAAAGGAATACAAAAGGGAGGAAGTAAGGGAGGAAAGAGGGAGGGGATAAGAGAGGAGGAGAAGATAGAGTTATGCTGCTATAGAAAAGGAAATGAGAATAGAAAGGAATAGTTGGAGGGGAAGAGAGGGAGAGAAAAGTGACGAGAGGAAAGGAGAAGGATAATGGAAGATGAGGAATGAGATGATATGAAAGTAAAAGAAATGACAGAATGGGGGAAGAGGGGTAGTGGAAGAGGATAAAGGAGAGAGAGAGAGAGAGAGAGAGAGAGAGAGAGAGAATAATGGAAGGGAAGGAGGGTGAATGATAAGTCATATGAAGGTGTTTAATGTTGTCATGGTGAGGATGTTTTTTTTTACCCCTCTAGAGGCACCATAGATGTCTTCTGTACACACACACACACACACACACACACATGAATCGGCTGGATTGTACAATTAACCAGGCCGTTCACATATATTTATTATTTGGGTTTAAGTAACGAAACCCAAACTGTAGTTCCTTGTTTTATTATAAAAGGATTGTATCTATAATTCCTGAGTGTAGATCGACCGTAAGTTCCACTGTATATGAGTGAATGAGAAAGGGACGGCGTTAATGTATTATAAACGTTAGGTCACGTCCTTACGATAAAACTTGCTGTGAGCGACTACTCGAGTAAGGGCCTCGCTGTGAGGGCTTACAGATATACTGACGACGGGCCTCTACCCTCTCGGGAGAGTTGCCCTCTCACATGTACAACTCATGTCTTACTCATAGACAGTGGAAAGTTACAGAGTGGTGAATCTGAATATAATATCAGATGTATTGACCCATTTATATAATATGTTCTGTTGATGAGACAGGGGCCCATGACACACACAAATAAGAAAAATTAAAATAAATGAAATTTTACCAAAATCGTAAGTGAATTAATTATCAATCAACAGGTAATGGGAAGGTGTGTAGGAGGTGTAGAGGTGTGTAGGAGGTGTAGAGGTGTGTAGTGGGTGTAGAGGTGTGTAGTGAGTGTAGAGGTGTGTAAGGGGTGTAGAGGGAGGTGGAGGTGTGTAGGAAGAGGTAGAGGTGTGTAGGAAGAGGTAGAGGTGTGTAGGACGTGTAGAGGTGTGTAGGGGGTGTAGAGGTAGATGTGTGATTGAGGGGGTAGAGGTGTGTAGAGGGAGGTGTCGGGATGGCAGGAGACGAGTGTTTTGTCTTCTCGCCACCAGGAGGCCTGGTATACTACGAGCCTAAAACCATTTCCCTCGTAATTCTTTTCCACCGCTGTGTGCTCTCGTCTTATTTCCCAAATCAAAAAAATTTTCCCAGAGAAATTAATAATACGAATTAATCCACACTGGTTAAATCTGACATGTTGTAGAAATAAGACAAATTCAGGAGTGTTGAAATATTGGTAGGTGTGGAAGTGAGGGATAATGATGTTAGCACGTGCCCCACCCATTATGCTGCAGGCACTCCCTCCCCCCACGTAGAAATGGGACGCCGATGAGGAGGGGGAGGGGGACCACGATCTAATAATCTAGTTTCTGTGGTTCTTAACCTGGGGGGCGTCAGTAATTTCCAGGAGGGGTGCAAGCCCTAGGGAAAAAGTAGGAATTTCTCTAATTATAATTATAGTTTTTATTCTCTTAACAAGAGCGTGGGCTAATATTGAGAAGTTTATGAAAAAATGCAAAAGTATCACAGCTACTGATGTATGCTCGTTTCGTGTCAGGCAACAGTGTAAAAGAGGCAATGCTGTTCTGTCACCCCATGGAAAGTTGTACAATAACAGCAGCTATTTTTCATGATGTATCAAACTTCTTTCGGGAAAACCAACTTTCTTGGGACTCGCTGGTAGGGGTGTTTTAGGTACACACTGCATACTTCATCGTGAATCCTTAGTATCCAGAACTTTACCTGCTTAAGTGAGGGATGTCCTGAACGTGGCTATCAAGGTAGTCAACTTTATCAAAGCTGGAGCCTTAAACAGTCGTCTCTTCAAACTGCTGTGTAAGGATATGGAATCTGAACATGAAACCTTGCTTTTTCACACGAACGTACGATGGCTATCAAAGGGTAACATGCTTGGACGGCTTTATGAACTACAAGAAGAAGTAGCAATATTTCTTGATTCGAAGCAGAAGGCAGATCTCCATGACAAGTTCCAGTCTGAAGGCTTTCAGCTATCTCTAGCTTACCTGGTGGACATCTTCGAAGCGTTGAATGCTCTCAACCTTAAACTACAAGGGAAAAACATCAACATCATCATGTACCACGACACCATTCCAACCTTCATCGCCAGACTCGACCTCTGGAAGTGCTGAATTCAGCAGGGAAATACAGCCAGTTTTAGTAACTTGGATTCTGGTCTCATTCACGCTAACCTTTATTCTGAGTTAAATAAACAAATAATCACTCATCTAACTGACTTGAAAACAGAATTCATCAGATACTTCCCAGAGATAGATGAGAAGCGTGAAGCCTGGAAATTCATCAGGAACCCGTTTCAATGTGAAGTAGCTGATATTTCGGATGAAGTGCAAAAGGAGTTTCTTGAGTTGAAGTTCAACTCCACAGCTAAGGAAGACTTCAAAGAACTGGATCTTGAGACGTTCTGGGTCAAGTACCTTCCTGTTTACCCTCTGATCTCACATCAGGCTCTTCGGATTCTAACTATGCTCGGATCCACGTATGTTTGTGAAGCTGCATATTCCACGCTCGTTGCTGTCAAGACCAAGTACAGAAACAGGCTGAATGTTGAAGGGGATTTACGTTGTGCACTCTCTGGCATTCAACCACGCAGTCAAGATCTAGTAACTAAGAAGCAGTGTCAAGTATCTCACTAATTTATCCTCAATAAAAAGACTAAAAACACAATATTTTTCATTTTTCTTTAAAATCTGGGAAGGAATTTTATTCATAGATGCAAGGGGGGCGTGGAGGTAAGGACCAATTCCTAGAGGGGGCGTGGTAGTAAAAAGGTTAAGAGTCAGATTCTAGTGGTTTATACCGCCACCTTCACAATCATCATCCTGGCGACGTTTTCCTACGATTCTCGAATTCTGTTGAGTGTTGTTCTACAGTACACAGCACCAAGCAGCGTGAAATTACACTTTTGTAAAAAAAAAAAAAAAAACACCAACCCAACACACCATCCACGACAAGTGCCCTACGTCCTCTCAGAGACGGTGAGGTCAAGGGTGAGTCCAGGGAGTGTAACACAGACCTCTGTGTCCTAAGAACACGAAACCGCTGGAACAGCCTTGAACTCACCGCCTCCGAGACAACAGAGGATACCAGTCGTGTCTGACCACCAAGTGGTGACATTGTAATAAATATTGGACCTTGTATATATATTACATATTCCGTACACATGTTTATCAGCGGCCCTTGTGGAGGTATAACATTTTCCTGAGTGTTTCTTGTATTATCTTACAGGTATTTTGCTCCACGTGTGTGTACTGGCAGTGGAGGAATAAACCATTACAAGGTCTGGATTATATACGTGAGGCTGAACTTAAGAGCGGAGAAGATGTTCCCGATACAACCAACCAACATCACTGTACAGTCAGTAGTTCATGTGATAGAGAATAAATAATACAAGACATATTTATCACCCGTCTAGAGACAATTGGCTTCACGTTGCATGTTTCTCAAATGAGAGTCAGAAAAATAATTTACTAATTTCATTAAAAATAATAATATTTATTTAGTTAAGAGATACAGCAGGCAGAGTAAATGTTGACTGTCATAAAGGTGGAAACTTATATATAAATTAACTCCAGTAGTAAGTGCTAGTTGGAGGATTAAGTGCCTCCTTCCTCCCTTAACTTGTTCCTCCTCCGCCCTCACCTGATTTGAGGAGCAGGATTCTCACAGGGTGGTACTGAATATTAGGTGTTCTTCCTAACACTATCACTTGGAGGATTACCTTAACCGATAGGTCAACAACTGCAAATATGTTGCCTGTACAACAAGTGAACTAACGTTGGTTGAGCACTGTGGCGTGTGTAGGTGCCCGCAAGGCAAGGCCTATACCCTTGTGGTCACGCTGGGCCATGTGGTGAGGGCTTGTTTACACAAACCCCCCTCCTCATAGTGTGCCAGGCTGGATAGTTTTTTTTAAACTAAAATTGACTTTGATGCTGTATCTAACCAGAAAAACAGAGATACTATTAAGAACAAGTGTAGTGTAATAAAAGTGTTTATAAACTGAGAATACTCCTGCTACCTTGGTCCCTCTGACACCACACTCCCTCCGCGGGAGGCCCGCTCATGGCCTCCCCTCACACCGCTGACACGCTGTAGATGCCAGTTTCCCTTGTCCTGTAAGAGGGTTACGCCTCCCAACCGCCGCTGGCTTCCTTGGAGTGCCAAGCAGTCCTCGGCCCTCTGACGTAGGCATATTGGTCGAGTCCTGTAACTCCTCCATGTCTGAGTTGACTGGAGACCCAGTCACTCGCTTTAACTCTCCTGATGCACTGAGTGAGCCAGGTGACTATGTTGCTGACCTTGACACCAATGGAGAGGATGGCTTTCAACTAGTTCAGTCCAGGAACAAGCGTAAGGCCGAAAAGGCAGAAAAACTTAGAGACTATTAACTACAACCTCAACCCCCCATGAGAGTAAGATTAAACTTCCCTGAAGGTACACCACCTGAAGACAAGTATCTCTGGCTGAATGATGCGGAAGATAAACACCCAGACGCAGAGTTTCAGTTCAGAGTCGGTACACAAGATCATGTTCTGATTAGAAGCGACCCAGCAGTCATACAGGATCTCCTCACCAATAGCATAAGGGGAATAACCATGGAACAATCATCCCAACCATCGAGCAAGAAAACCATCTTAATCATAGGGCTTGACCAGTACCAGACCTCTGACCCAGCTTGGAGAAGGTCGTGCCCGATAGTGTTCCCGTTAGAGACCAAGGAAAATGGCCGCCGTGGATCGTTGTGTCGTGGGGGAAGAGGAGGGGAGTGTGGGGAAAGACGACCTCCTTGCCACTCTGTTAAGGCAGCTGGGGCAGTTGAGGAGTGAGGTTGACACTCTAAAGGGGGAAAATGAAGCCCTCAGGACGGAACTCCTTCAGGTAGGTGTCCTGCCTAGCAGGACACCTGCGAAGGAGGAGCAGGCGTCGAGAGTGGTTGTGTCCAAGGGGACTAGGGTCAGGCTCAGGAAAGCTGACCAGGGTGTGGAGTGTAGTAACCCTTACCAGGTGCTGCAGGAAGCTGGCGAGGAAGAGAAGAGGCAATACGGTATGGATCAAGGAGAGGAAAGGGCAGTTGTACAAACCCTGCCCACAGGTAAGGTCGTGGTAGTTGGGGACAGCCAGGTGAGGTTTGGAGATAGGGCTTTTTGTGCGAGAGATAGGAAACGTAGGACTAGGGTGTGTTTTCCTGGGGCTGGGATAGGGCATGTAGCCGAGAGGTTAGACAGGGTTTTGTCAGGGGAGGGTACCAATCCAGTAGTGTGTCTTAGTGTGGGAGGAAACGACATAGGTAAGGTTAGGAGTGAGGAAATTTTCAAGAGGTATAGGGAGGCGCTGGGGAAGATTAGAGATAGGGGAGGGATCCCGATAGTATGTGGTGTCTTGCCTAGAAGAGGGGTTGGTCGTGAATGGCTGTCCAGGGCAATTGCTATAAATTGCCGACTGGAAAAAAATTATGCAAACAATGGTTGGGCATTCATTGATAACTGGCAACGATTCTATGGCAACGACGGAGTACACTTGTCTCGTGAGGGGGTAAAGACGTTGTCTGCATCCCTGGAGCGTGAAATTGTCACTCCGAAGGGGGGGTTTCGCCAGTAGAGAGGGGTCGGGGAAAGTGGGAGTCAAAAAACAAGCAGGTCCTGGGAAGTAAAATTAGATGCTCAGGACAAGGGGTAAAACAGGACCAGGGTAGGGTAGGTTTAAATGTATACTATACAAACAGTAGGAGCGTTCAAAATACAATAGACTTGCTGAGAGCGGTTGTATGTACCGAGAATGTAGACGTCATACCAATCACCGAAACTTGGATGAATCTGGCGAGCAAAAATTTTTTATCAGAGTACCACATACAAGGGTATAACCTTTTTCACAAGGACAGGGAAGGTAGGAAGGGTGGAGGGGTCGCACTCTTCGTCAAGGATACATTAAAATGTTGTATTAATAATTCAATAAAGGGTGAAATAGGCACCGAGTCTGTGTGGGTAGAAATCAAGGAAGGAAGAGAAAAACTAATTATGGGAGTGATTTACAGGCCCCCAAGTCTTGGCAAAGAAGCAGTTCAGCCCATATGGCAGGAAATGAGTAGGGCAGCAAAATATAACAACCTATGCATTATGGGGGATTTCAACTTCAGAAATATTGACTGGGACAACATTGTAGGCGACTATGATTCTGAAGACTTCCTAGACGCAGTACAGGACAATTTTTTGAAACAACTAATTACAGAACCTACTAGAGGTGACAATATATTAGACCTAGTATTAACAAATAAAGAAAATATTATCAGAGATATCACAGTAGGGGAAGAACTAGGTAACAGTGATCACAGAGAAATCAGGTTCACCCTAAATTGGGAAACGAAAAACAATGACAATATGGTCAGAGTCCAAAACATTCGGTTGGCGGATTATCAGGGGTTAAGAAGGTACCTAGGTGAGGTCACCTGGGAACAGTCACGTCAGTTCCCAGTAGGAAGGGGTGAGGTCATAGATGACACAACAATTGATCATGACTATAATATATTCACTAGTTTACTACATAAAGCACAAGAACAAAATATACCATACAGAAAAATTAGGTCAAATAAGAATGAGCCAAGGTGGATGACCAGAAAACTTAAACATGACATAGGAATAAAGAAAGGAATATATAAGAAATTAAAGGGAGGGGAGGAGCAGCTCAGAAACAGGCATAATGAACTATCTAGGAATGTTATGAAAAATGTAAGGAAAGCAAAGAGAGACTATGAAATAAAAATAGCAAGAGAATCCAAGGCGAATCCCAAGGGATTTTTCCAGGTATATAGGACAAAGGTCAAGGACAAAGTTGGGCCTTTAAAGTCAGGGAGGGGCGAATTGATAAATGGCAGTGAAGAAATAAGCAAAGCATTGAACAGCTACTTCTTATCAGTTTTCACAGAAGAAATTTGCGATGAAATTCCAGAGGTGGAACTGATATTTAAGGGAAAGGAAGAAGAGAAATTAAAGAATATCACTATCAGAAAAGAGGATGTTCTTAAGAAGATAAATAAACTAAAGAAAACAATATCCCCAGGGCCGGATGAAATTTTCTCTCGAGTCTTGAAAGAGTGTAGGGAACAGATTAGCGGACCCTTCGTAAACTTATTTACAAAATCATTAGACACTGGAGTTGTGCCAGACTTGTGGAAACAGGCAAATGTAGTACCCATATTCAAAAAGGGAGACAGAGCATCAGTGTCAAATTACCGGCCGATCAGTTTGATGTCAGTAGTGGGGAAATTTCTTGAATCAATTATAGCAGATAGCATCCGATCGCATCTAAAGAAAAGCAAATTAATCTACGACTCTCAACATGGGTTTACAAGGGAAAATCTTGTCTAACAAATCTGCTAACGTTTTTTAGGAAAGTCTTCGAGGTAGTAGATAATGACGAAAATTACGATGTTATTTACTTAGACTTTAGCAAAGCATTTGACAGAGTACCGCATCAGAGGCTTCTGAGAAAAATTAAGGCTCATGGTATCGAGGGGAAAGTTTTAAATTAGATAAAATCATGGCTCACCGATAGAACGCAGAGGGTCAGCGTAGATGGTGTTAAATCTGAGTGGGGCCGTGTAACCAGTGGGGTTCCCCAGGGGTCAGTACTAGGCCCACTCTTGTTCATAATCTACATAAACGATATAGATACTGGGATCAGCAGTGACATAAGCAAGTTTGAGGATGACACCAAAATAGGGAGGCAAATTAATTCAGGGCAGGATGCAAATGCATTACAGGAGGATCTAAATAAACTGCAGGGGTGGTCTGAAAAATGGCAAATGAAATTCAACACCAGCAAGTGCAGCGTACTTAATATTGGAAGAACAAATACTTATAATGTATACAGCCTTAACAACATCAACCTAGAGAAGTCGACTTGTGAAAGAGACCTAGGGGTGCTTGTAAGCCCAGACCTACGGCCTAGAAAACAGTGCGTTAATGTTCGAAATAAGGCAAACAGAGTATTGGGTTTTATATCTAGAAGTGTAAGTAACAAGAGTGCAGAGGTCTTATTGCAACTATATCTTGCGCTAGTCAGGCCGCACCTCGATTATGAGGTTCAATTCTGGTGCCCCTATTATAGAATGGATATAAATTCACTAGAGTCGGTGCAGCGAAGAATGACAAAAATGATTCCGGGACTTAGAAACCTTCCATATCAGGATAGGTTAAAGAAACTTAACTTGCATTCCCTAGAAAGACGAAGAGTGCGGGGAGATATGATAGAAGTATTTAAGTGGGTGAAAGGAATCAATAAAGAGGATATAGATAAAGTTCTTATAATATCCGAGCAGGATAGGACTCGGAGCAACGGATTCAAGTTGGATAAGTTTAGGTTTAGGAGGGAGATAGGATGAAACTGGTTCACAAATAGGGTGGTGGACGAGTGGAACAAGCTTAGCAACTTTGTAGCAAGTGCGGGAACCCTGGAAAGATTCAAAAGGAGGCTAGATAGATTCATGGATGATAGAGAGTGGTAGTAACTCTCGACAGGAGCTGCCATGCACAGGCCAACCGGCCTATTGCAGACTCCTTATTTTCTTATGTTCTTATGTTCTTATTCGAGTCCGTGGTGCCTATCGGACTCTGAAGGTAACTCTCTATCAACCCCCTACCCGTAGGTGTTGCAATTGTCAACACCGGGGCCATGTGGCCCGGTTATGCCCCTCGATTAAGCCGTGGTGTGGTCGATGCTCAACACAACATGCAACACAGGCTTGCAGAGATACAGCTGCTCAATGGGGTGTCGTTCAACACAAGTGTATTAACTGCAAAACATATGGAGTTCCTGTATGGCACCATGACTGTCCTAGAGCTCCTACGCCCCTTCAGCGCCCAGACCCGCCACCCAGGCAGGTCTCAAGAAACACTAATGCTGCTAGGGTACTCCCTACGGCCAACCCCTGGCCCACCCACCCACCAAAGCTCCAGGATCATCACCAGCAGTCATCGAAAGATCAGTATGGGGCAACACAGACGTACCGATACAACAGGTAGCTGTCAACACACCCCGTGAAGAGATCAATGATTTGAAAAATGAAATTAAAGCACTCAAAGCTCCATTTACAGCTCAAACTGATATGTTAAAGAGCCTCTGTGATACACTACAGAAAAAGAACACCACCAACACAGTGCAGCAGCTATGGAAAGATTACAGTCAAACTGAAGACATTCAGATGTCAGTACCAGATGTGGAAACTCAAGACCCACCAGGAACTATTGTCTACGCAGAGGAAAATAGTGATACTGGTAACAGTTCTATTGATGCCTCTGTGGACATGGTCAGTGAAGATGAACAAACACAGAGAAAATGGTGGTGATGTCGTGTGTAACCAAAGTGTTTTGTTGTCTGCCACTGACTTACAACAATTGTTGAGCCGCACATGCTCCAGAAATGTTTCAAAAAGGTTAAATGGCCTACTGCCTGCCGAAGGGACAGGCAGCATAGAAAAGCACAGTATCATACAGTGCCTTTTGCTTCTTTCCAAATACATTTCATAATGGCCAGTGTTAATACCAGACAGATACAGAGCGGTGAAGGTGATGAGTTGGAACATCTCATCCCTTAGAAAACGATACCCTGACCTACACCACAAAGTTGTGACTGAGGACATCGATATTGTGTGTCTGCAGGAGTGCCTCACACCTAATGGTAAGCCCCCACCCAGTCTGCCCAATTATGTGTATTATGATCCTAGTTCTACTCACACATGTTTGATGTATGTTAAGAAGTCACTCCCGCATGTACCTCTTGTATCCAAAAAGACTACCAACCTTCAGTACCGTGGGATCACTATCCACCTGGGCAACTCCACACTCAACGTGCTAAACGCCCATAATTAGTAAAGATATGTATGAGAAACTATTTACGCATGTGCCTTTAGAAGACTCAGGTGTCAAGTTGAGAACTTATACTGGAGAGATTTTGAACACAGAAGGTAAATTAGAGTGTGAGGTAAAGTACAAAAATCAGAATTTAAAGTTGCCATTAATTATAGCTAGTTATGTGAATAGACCAACTTTGTTAGGTAAGAACTGGTTGTGTGAACATGAGATGGACTGGAAGGAGATATTTAGTGTTAGAATGTGTAACAGTATTCCAGGTCTTGAGAAATTGCTTGAAAAATACAAGATTTTATTTGTAAAGGGACAGGGTGGTATAAAGGGTTATGAAGCTCATATCACCATTGACAAAGATGTTACACCCATATATGCTAAGTCCAGACCTGTTCCTTGTGCATTGAAAGGTGAGGTTGAGAAGGAATTAGACAGACTTGTGAGTATTGTGAAAACCGCCAAGAGCAATTGGGCTGCTCTAATAGTAATTGTACCTAAAGCTGATAAATCTGTTAGACTATGTGGTGATTATAAAGTTACCATTAACCAAGCTGTTGAGGATGAGCAATATCCCTTACCCACATCTCAAGATTTGTTTGCTGCACTAACAGGTGGAACCATTTTCACTAAGTTAGACTTGTCCCAAGCATATGCTCAGGTCTCTGTTGATGCTGAAAGTCAACAGTACCTTACCATCAACACTCATAAAGGATTGTATAAGTTCAAAAGGTTGCCTTATGGTGTTAAAAGTACACCAAAGTTATTTCAGTGCATCATAGACAAAATTCTTGTGGGTCTTCCCAATGTGTTATGTTTTCAGGATGATGTCCTTATTGTTGACAGTGACATCCAAAATCATGTCAAAACCCTAGCCACAGTATTCGAAAGATTGTTGGCACACAATGTCAGGCTCAACAAGAGCAAATGTTCATTCCTAGCTAAAGAAGTAACTTATCTTGGCTACAAAGTGAATGCAGAAGGGCTGAGACCTGTAGAGGATAAAGTAGGAGCCATAGTAAATTTACCTGCTCCAAAAAATGTCAGTGAATTGAAAGCTTTCCTGGGTATGATACAGTATTATTCAAGGTTCTTGAGTGGACTTTCATCAGTTTTAGCCCCTCTGCATGAGCTATTAAAGAAAGGGATACCATGGAAATGGAACAGTGCAACTCAGAAGTCATTTGAAGATTGTAAAGCTGCTCTGTCTAGTAGTGATGTTTTGGTCCACTATGATACCAGTAGAACACTAAAGCTTGCTTGTGATGCATCGGGCTAGGGATTAGGTGCTGTCATAAGTCACATAATGGATAACGGTGAAGAAAGACCCATTGCATATGCCTCGAGAACTCTTACCCAAAGCGAGAAAAATTATGCACAAATAGAGAAAGAGGCTTTGTCTATCATATTTGGAGTAAAGAAATTTCACCAGTATCTATATGGGAGGAATTTTGTTTTAATAACTGATCACAAGCCTCTCTTGGCAATTTTGGGTCCTAAATCACCTGTTCCTACACTTGCTGCAGCAAGAATGCAGAGATGGGCTTTGATATTGTCGGCATATGACTATGAGATACAGTACAGACATTCAGATGATCATTCCAATGCAGATGCTTTGTCAAGGTTGCCAGGTAGTGGATCAAATGATGGAGTAGAGCCTAAGGTTTATGCTGTAACCATGATAGCAGAAGATTTTCCAGTCACCTCCGGAATGATTGCTCATGAAACTAGGAAAGATGTTGTATTAGGAAGAGTCCTGGAGTATACACTAAATGGATGGCCAGAGATTTGTCCATCCTTAGACTTTCAACCGTATCATTTAAGGAGATGTCAATTATCAGTAGAACAGGGATGTGTGTTGTGGGGTATGAGAGTGTTAATTCCACAGTGTTTTAGAGGGCAAATATTGAATGAACTGCATTTTGAACATCCAGGTATATGTGCTATGAAAGCATTGGCCAGAAGTTTTGTGTGGTGGCCTAAACTGGATGGTGAAATAGAAATGATGGTACGTGAGTGCTCTGTTTGTCAGAATGTTAGGAGTATGCCACCCAGCACACCTTTGAAAACCTGGAAATGGCCTACCCGTCCCTTCCAAAGAGTACACATTGACTTCTGTAATAAGGGAACAGACAAATTTCTTGTATTAATTGATAGTCATTCAAAGTGGATTGATGTTAAGCACATGTACAGTACTAATGCTGGTAGCACCATTGATGAATTAAGATTAATGTTTGCCGAACATGGAATACCAGAAGAGGTAGTTTCTGACAATGGTCCTCCATTCCAATCATCAGAGTTTAAAAACTTCATGAGATTCAACGGTGTAAAGCATGTTCTGACCCCGCCCTATCATCCTGCCTCTAATGGTGTAGCTGAGAGAGCAGTTAGAATTGTAAAGGAAGCACTTTCCAAGCAGGTAATTCAAGGAACTGTAGGAAAATCAATGAAACACAGACTAGCAAATTTCTTACTCAGATACAGAATCACGCCACATAGTGTGACAGGATGTACTCCTGCAGAGTTAATGGTGAAGAGACAGTTGAGAACAAGATTAAGTTTAGTTAAGCCAAGTCTGTTTGAAGTTGTAGAGAGGAAACAAGCTCAACAAAAAATGTATCATGATAAGAGTTCCAGTGAAAGAGTGTTCAAGGTAAATGATAGGGTGAGAGTTAGGAACATGGCTAAAGGTTATGGCACTGTACAATGCAAAGTGGATAACTGGTGTCATTGACAAGGTATGTGGATCTAGGACATATTTAGTGAAATGTGGTAACTCTTTGAGGTATGTTCATGTGGATTACATCATTCAGGCACATGACGAGATGAATGTAGCACCAGGACATGATGATAAACTTGACACATTTTCAGATGATCATCATCATGATGATGTCAAAGATGATGTTTCCCAGCATCCACTCACTGTGTCAACTGATTGTAGTGATGATATGTCTGTCACTGATAATGCACAGAGTGCAAGTAAAACCCCTGTAAAACTTGATGGAGGGAATAGTCCTAGAAGATCAAACAGAGTTAGGAGACCTGTAATTAAATTAGACCTCTAATTATCTGAATTGTGAACAGGCCTTTCAAAACTGTTTAGTGCTTTTGAACTTATACAATCCTTTATGAGTGTTGATGGTAAGGTACTGTTGACTTTCAGCATCAACAGAGACCTGAGCATATGCTTGGGACAAGTCTAACTTAGTGAAAATGGTTCCACCTGTTAGTGCAGCAAACAAATCTTGAGATGTGGGTAAGGGATATTGCTCATCCTCAACAGCTTGGTTAATGGTAACTTTATAATCACCACATAGTCTAACA
>NW_024717051.1:297500-470028 GCF_018991925.1 Homarus americanus | reverse complement strand
GGTATTCTATCAAGACAATAATTACAGTTATGTTGTGTACTTATTATGTGGTGTCTTTTGCTTTGTTTTTATGTGATTTATGTAAGGCAAAATTTATTGTAAGTTAAGTTAGTTATTCTTTAATGGGAAATTATCAGTAAGTTTGTTGCATTGTGCAATTTTGGTCAAATTATTGTAAATTTGTTATCAGTGCTTTTAATTTACATTTTGGTGTGTTAGTAAAGGAATGCGTCTATTTAAAGGAATAAGGCTTGGGTAAACGTAGTAATCTGACTTGATAAGCTTCAGAGCATCATTGTCAAATTACTGGCCGATCAGGTTTGACGTCAGTAGGGGAAATTCTTGAATTAATTATAGCAGATAGCATCCGATCGCATTTAGAGTGAAAGCAAATTAATTCTATGACTCTCTGGCTGGGTTTACAAAGGAAAGCTTGTCTAACAAATCTGCTGACGTTTTAGGGAAAGTCTTCGATAGTAGGGATAATGAAGAAAATACGATGTTATTTATTTAGACTTTTAGCAAAGCATTTGACAGGGTAATTTACCTGAGTTTTAGAGAAAAATTATGGTCATGGTATCGCGGGAAAGTTATAAATTGATAAAATCGTTGGCTCACTGACAGAACGCAGAGGGTCAGCGGTAGATGGTAAATCTGGAGGCCGTGTAACCAGTGGGGTTCTAGGGTCAGTACTAGGCCCACTCTTGTTCATAATTCATAAAGACTAGATATCGGACCGAAGAGTGACATAAGCAAGTTTGTGGATGACACTAAAATAGGGCCAGATTAGTCAAGGATGCAATGCATTACAGGAGGACGAAATAAATCATGGGGTAGTCTGAAATGGCAAATGAAATTCAGCAGTAGCAAGTGCAGCGCATTTAATATTGAAGAACAAATACTGTCATGTATAAGCCTTAACAACATCAACCGAGAAGTTGGACTTGTGAAAGAGACCTAGGGTACTTAGAAGCCTGGACCTTTAGGAAAACAGTGTTAATGTTCGAAATAAGGCAAACAGAGTATTGGGTTTTATATTCAGAAGTGTGTAATAAGAGTGCAGAGGTCTTATTGCAACTATATCTGCGGCGTTAGTCAGCTGCAATTCTCGAGTGGCGGTTCAGTTTTGGTGCCCCAATTATAGAATGGATATCAATTCACTAGAGTCGTGCAGGGAAGATGACAAAATGATTAGGGGACTTAGAAACTTACAGGATAGGTTAAAGAAACTACTTGCATTTTGGGAGTACGAAGGGTGGGTAGATATGAGGAATGTAATGGGTGAAAGGAATAATAAAGGGGAGTTAGATGTTTTATAATATCCATATAGACTGAGAAATACTTTGTTGGATGTTTTAGGTTTAGGGGAGATAGGAAGGAACTGGTTCACAAATAGGTGGTGATGAGTGAAATGCTTAGTAACTGTGGCAAGTGCTGAACGCTGGAAAGTTTCAAAAGGAGGCTGGATGGATTCATGGATGAGAGAGATGGTAGAAACCTGGACAGGAGCCAAGTGCACAGGCCAACCGGCCCATTACAGACCCCTTATTTTCTTATATTCACACTATGTACCTCTTAGATTAGTTGCCGAGCCTGAAGTGAGGAGCCTAACTCAATTAACTCCGCCACATCAAGAACATCCGCGGTGTGGCACTATGCTGTGGTAGCCCCATGGTCGGTTTGCAAGAAGCACTACAAAAAAAAAAATTCACATCTATTATTGAACGTGGGAGATTTCCGTGGTACTCTGCACCTGTCTACGACCACCACGATGGAACTATATATTTCTGGAAAAAAAAAAAAAAAAAACCCCATGCGCTCTTCTCCCCAGTCCCAGACCTCCATAAATATCGCGGTGCGAATGTGTGGAAATAACTTACCGCCACCCATCCGATAAAGAGACTACGCTCCTTCATTTGAATCATCTCTTTAAAAAATATCATTGTCTAAGAATTAATATGTTCTTTACTATATTGAAATTTCTTTTTATTACCAAACGTTTTATGAAATTATCAAATAAATTACTCATTAAAGATATATTCCAACTAGACATAATCTGACAGCCCCTGTCCTCTTGTTCAACCTTATTGCTGTATGTAACCCAGGTTGTACTGTTCTATATTTATGGTTTTCATTGTCTGTAATTTGTGTATATATAAATAGAATAAATAAATAACTAAAAAATAATACATAAACAAGATTATTAAATGTTGAGTAACTGTAACATTATGAGATGTTCTATTACCACCATGCTGTTGTATTCGATGATGCTAAATGTTACATAATACTTTTGAGATAAATGTATATATATCAGGTCCAAAGAGGGTGTCTCAGCTGGCCAGCTAATATTGTTGTTATCACCTGTTCTGTGTTTTATGACTAAATAAACATTTGAACATTTTAATTTAATAAATTGGCCGTCTCGACCAGTACTGAGAAGAAGCGAGGTAGGAAAGACGCGGTTTTGTTGGCTGGCTGAGCGGGTATAACACTAGACACTGTAAAAACGAGTACCGTAGAGGTGAAAGGGAATTCAATCTAATATACTTCTAGGATGTCTGAGATCACATACAAGTTTCATGTACTATCTAGTTTATAGTTTTAGTTAGTTTCGTCATATTACTGAACAACGACCTGAGTCACTGTTCTAGGTATATGACGAAGCGGTGTGACATTGACTGTACTACCATCATGTGGTGTTGCTTTTTGCCGGGTATTTATATATAACTTTACAACTGCTTATCCATCTTATTCTCTCAATCACATTTTCACGAGTCACTTGTAAATTACTTTGAAATTATTATTCGGTCAAATTATAGACAGGTGCCTACAGGTGTGTGTGTGTGTGGAGACAGGTAGAGTACTACATGAACAACAGGTAAGAGCTGATGTCTATTGCTGACGTTTCAACTCGACAGGTTTGTTCTTGAGAAAGAATATGTATGGGTGTTACTCACCTGGCAGACACTCCAACGTGGCGAGAGAACTTGCAATGTTTGGTAAGGCGGAAAACACTCTTCTTACATCTGCCCAATGGGATCAAACCCAGTGATGAAAGGTATATATTTACCACTAACACCACGCCTTTACTTCATCAGTGACTTACTTATTCCCTTCTTAAGAGTATAGATACCATTACGATGATTTTGTAGACGTATTCTTATATCAAAGTCTATTTAAGTGGGTGGTCATTACGTAAAGAAAGTAAATTAGTATCATCACGCAGAACGTTCACAGTTAAGACGAGTTGGCAACTTAAAGAATGAGATTCGTTTTGGAGGTTCAGCGATTCTTTGTACTCGCAGTGTGTTCTGTTCTCCACTCGGTATCAAAACGTGTGTGTGTGAGTGCGACTTAGGGGAAGCTTTTTCACACGGTAAACCAACTCTCGTCGAATAGAAAGGTAACAATATACAGTATGTTAGTTTACTATTTCAGGTGAGTTCCCCGCTCAGTGTATGAACGAGTGTCTTTGCTGGGACAGTATATATCGATATATATACTGTACAGTAGTTCTGGTACAGCAGTAACAATAAATTTGTTGTACAATTTTACTCTGCAATCATAGAACACCTAAGATACCCTTAGGACGACAGGAAGAATTTAGCTTAAAACTGCCTTCACTGTTCTCACATACATGACGCAACATTATTCTCTCTAACGTAAATTTCTCTTTGTATAAGTGTGTGTGTGTGTAATCATAATGTAGTGCACACCAGTGGACGGCAACGCGACCGCTTCCCAACATGACGTAACAAATTGAACGCATATAGACGCCCACGAGTTTCATTTATTTTCTTACTGAATAGTTGATTGCAGTTGTGGAATTATAAACGTGTGAAGCCATGCCCAGTAATTGTGCAGTATATAGTTGCTACTCAAAGGGAATATTACTTTTCACAAGTTCACAAGAATGAAGAGGTGAAAAGGGGATGGGTTTACCTCTGCAGTAGTCAAGATTCCATTAATGTTAACAGAGCAATAATATGTAGCGTGCATTTTGAACGTAGTGAGTTTGAGATATTATATATGAGCTACTCGGTCAATCAATACTGAAACGTCTACTAAGAATTAAGGAAGGATCATTCTCAACACTGCAGTTACCTACACACACCAGGTAAGACAATCAAGATGTGGTATAACCATACAGTTTGGAACTATTATTAATTTTAACTCATGTAAAAAAAATATTACACTGTTGAGTATAATAGCGTAAGATTTCTTGTTTGTTTTTTAATCCGATTGCATAACCTATTTAAATGTTTATGGTCATTATTCAATGCTCAAGTAGTGTGGAAACCAATATACCTGAATGTGGGCTTCGGGCGCCTGACCGCTCTCTTCTCACTGGACGTGGACCCACTAACGGGAGGTTCGGTCGGCCAAGGTCAATGTAGAACTGGTAGAGCTCAACCTACAGTGAATTATTACATGGACTCTTGGATGCAATTGGTCTCCTCCTCTAAGCCTTTATGCCTCCTTGTAATTCAACAGTTGTTAGGTCTATTATCTTTAGTCCATTATAATTCTCCTGTCATACATTTTTTGTGGGTTCTATCTCGTGTTGGAATAACAAACAATGACACTGTTGACCGTCTAGCGAAGAATGCCTGTGGACTGGCCCTCCCTGGTGATGGGGCTATGCCCTCCCTCCTCTGTTACCTCCTCTGCCTACAATCCATCGCAAGGATAGTGAACGGGCTGAGAGTATATCCATCCAACATTATGATCCTTTTCTCCCTTATCCATACAAGTATCGTCGACGTGGACTTAAGGTCCGCAGACATAATGTTGTCTCTGCTCGTATTATGTTAGGATACAAACTTATCTGGCAAGTATCTGAGGCGGGGGATGACCACCACTTCTCTTCCTGTAACTGTCCCAATACACTATTGCCTTGACTGCCCCCACTCCTAACACAGGACGAGTCACTAACCACGAAATGTCACCTCCTATTTATACATAATAATTCCTGTAGGCTACCCACACTTTGGTGGGTGCTATTGTCCTCAACTCACAACAATGTCTCCATATCATAAGTCATAGCGTGTCCTGCGAGTTACAGTACCACTGTATTAGTGTCTGACTGCATGGTCTTGTGACTAAGTTTGTTGCCCCCTGGGGAGTAATAAATTAATTAGATAATGATAATCAGGCTCGAGATGTCTATTTCCGCCCTCATGCTCCTGAACAGATCTTCCAGTGGGTGATATTCTGTAAAGGTGTTGTTGGGGCTGGCTACTACAAGGTTGGTGCAGTTGATGTCTATCCACTAGGCAACCTGGACTATTTTACAGGACTAACCGAGTGCATCGTATTTGCTTGAGAGCGGTAATATATGCGGCACGGGTGACCGATTAAACAACACACCTGCTCACTGCAAAACAAACAAAACATTGATTTAATAATATCAAAATGACATACCCAAAAATATACAGATTTTTATATATTACACCCTGATTATTTTTTTAGTTATGGCTGCCAACAATGGTACTCTGTTATCCACTACATAGGAAACACGGTGTCAGCTTAGGATGCATCAAGAACATTTTAGTAAAATACGTAGTTTCGCAAGAGCTGTGTGAACTGTAATAATTAATGTTTGTTTCTCTTTGAAGGTGGAAAGACACTGTAGCTGAGCTGGCCTATCGCATCTCAGAGACTGCAAACTGTCTTTATGTTTTTGTTAAGAGACTTCATCGGTGAGGCTTGCTGTCGTTCTGTGTTAACAACTCAGAGAATTAATGTCCATACCCAAGAAACGCCATTACAATGGGCATCAGGACACCATGGTCGAGGCTTCTCACCGCACCTCTCCTGACATCATGGACGTCACCTACGACGAAGTCTCATATGATAGTTATTTAAGTGGGGTTCTAAATGATTTCGGCATCCAGTTCAGCCCTGGACGCTCAAGCATTGTGGAAATCCCCGAGGATGACTTTGAGCCACTGTCTAAAGATGAGAACGTATCTTCACCTGGAGGAGCACCGTCGCCTTCGGATCTTGACCCCAGTGACCTGAACAGAGAGCAATTCTCTTCTGGCTCAGGTATGGACCAGACACTGTTAACTGTACTGTTTGTTTGTCTGTCACAACATATAATGGTTCAGGCTGAAGAAGCCATCTATGATGACTTTTATTGAATTTAAACTCGCTTTCAGTGTCCCATCCCAGACAAGGTTGAGCAACTGTGGTAATTGTCTGGAATCCCAACCTTTTCCTAAATACAAAGTTAAATGTTACTTTTTTATATAATTTATTTGTTGAGAAACCAAATTGTCTATTAACTTGGGCTTAAAATGGGTAATTAGTGGACAGTAGACAGTAGCTGTGCAGGGAAGTACCGGAGGACCAGGTTACCACTTTTCCCCTTCATGTCATGATGACTGACTTTTGTTTTCTACCTCACACACACACACGCACACGCACGCACACACACACACACACACACACACACACGCACACACACACACACACACACACACACACACACACACACACACACACACACACACACACACACCTGTCGTCCTCAACCTATAAACATATTAACTCCAAATTTCCTTTTCCCTAGCGTGTCACTTCAATTTCCCCGTCACATTTTTTTTAATTCTCTAAATCTCTTCAGTGGTGGTGGTGGTGGTGATGGTCTCTGCTATTGTGCAAAATCTGTAATTTCTTTCAAAATGATCTCTAACTTCTCTCCTCACAATGACTTCTCTTACGAATTTTTGCCTTCCACTTCTTCCAAATACTTCTGGTGAGTCTATAGTTTTACCCGTGTACCTGATGCTCTCACGGACAACATACACAGCATTTTAAGACTGATCCTATAGCAGCCAGACAGACAATGCTGGATAAATAGGGTAGCCACATTACCAGGTATGGGGTGAAGAAAGACAGAGGTCAACTAGTGTCATATAAGAGCTCCCTCAAACGCAGTCAATTACAACACAACCACAGAGTAATGCGTCACGTCTACTGGTCATCATCTCCTCTCCACCTACGCACACATCTTGCCACTGTGCGTCAACACCCTCGTCACATATTAATTTGGTTCTCCTGACGACTCCCTTTTACAGAATCGTATTTTATGTCACTCCTATTTTTATTTTTTTTACCAACACTTCTCTACGTCCATTTCTTTCTCTCATTATGACCCACATCACTTCAGCAGAGTAGGAGAAGATTGAACTCAGAGAAGAGAGTACAAGTAGAGGAATGTTGCAGCTCAGTGTTTTGATAACTTGGCATTTCCGTCCATAACAGATATTTGACGACCAGACAGGAATTCACACCTTGTACAGATGTTGTCATGATATTCACATAGGTCATTTAGAGACGAGTCTGTTATTTAAAGATCATATTATATTATTAAGGTCGTGTCTCACTTGAGGAGGAGGAGGAAGAGTAGGGAAAGGGAGTGAAGGGGGAGTAAGTATGGCGATGAGTGTGTGGAGTGTGGAGTGTGTAGTAATACTTAAAGTGGGTCTAAGAATAATAGACATTGTTTGTGGTGGTTGGATGAGGTGGTTTATGGTAGTTGGATGAGGTGGTTTATGGTGGTTGGATGAGGTGGTTTATGGTGGTTGGATGAGGTGGTTTATGGTGGTTGGATGAAGTGGTTTATGGTGGTTGGATGAGGTGGTTTATGGTGGTTGGATGAGGTGGTTTATGGTGGTTGGATGAGGTGGTTATGGTGGTTGGATGAGGTGTTTTATGGTGGTGGATGAGGTGGTTTATGGTGGTTGGATGAGGTGGTTTATCGTGGTTGGATGAGTGGTTTATGGTGGTTTGGATGAGGTGGTTTTATGGTGGTTGGATGGGTGGTTTATGGTGGTTGGATGAGGTGGTTTGTTGGTTGGATGAGGGTGGTTTGTGGTGGTTGGATGAGGTGGTTTATGGTAGTTGGATGAGGTGGTTTATGGTGGTTGGATGAAGTGGTTTATGGTAGTTGGATGAGGTGGTTTATGGTGGTTGGATGAAGTGGTTTATGGTGGTTGGATGAGGTGGTTTATGGTGGTTGGATGAGGTGGTTTATGGTGGTTGGATGAGGTGGTTTATGGTGGTTGGATGAGGTGTTTTATGGTGGTGGATGAGGTGGTTTATGAAGTAATTTACAGTGGTGGATGAGGTGGGTTAGGTGGTGGATGAGATGGTTTGTGAATGTGTATGAGATAGTTTTATATACCGTATATTTTATCATAAACTAGAACATTATAAGGTTAATTAACTTCGCTCTCTAGCTATCGGTAAGCCAGGGGTCACGGTGTTAGATTTGTTTTCGTATTTTAACTCAAAATCCAATTTATTCCCACGAATATTATTTTTATTCAGCGTTACAAAACATTAGACGTCTACTATAATAAACTAGATTTTTCGGGTTTTTCTCCGATAGAACGAACACATGACAAAGACGTCGATATTTATTGTATATCAAAGATGTCAAATTCGCACTTTCTCCACCCAGTGTGTGTGTTACTGACAGGTTTAGGATGTGAGACTTGTGAGTGGTTGAATTCCTCGTGATGGTAAGAGACAGGGCCAGTTCCTGTATACAACACGATAATGCTCTGGTCAGCAACTAGCAACACTTACCCGAATGTGTCCATGTAAACGTTCTATTGTGTTCTAAGAGACTTTATTTTACCCATGATATACTGAAGGTGATTAACTGTCTTGTGTCTCCTGGTTGTGTGCTGATGGAGAGGTCACGTTGGTAGATTGCATACCATTTGGACGAACGTCTATTTATGCGATATAACCTAACCTAACCTGATCATTTAACTAAGATGGTAAAACTCGCATAAAACAAACGATCGTTCAAGTGGGATGACACCTGTTAGTCGACCATCTCACCTAACACTTTCATATTCAGTTGTCCAGTCCTAACCTGAAGCCTGTACTTTCACCCCATTGATGTTGCTCAGCAGAAATACCACTATAGAATGTTCCGTGTAGAGCAGTGACATTCTATACAGGTTTCTTTCTGGTCATTCTTAACACGACTTGACTACATTTTCAAGTTGGTCATTAGATTTCTGGGATTTTTCTTATTGTTTTTTGTCTTTTCAATAGTTGATGATATTTTACAACAGTTATATCGTCACTGGATACTTATTACTATCTTCAGTGTGGAGTAATTTAATTATTGTGTTTTGTTTTTGGTTTTACACTAGAAATTAGTGTCAGGAGTTGCGTATCCTTCACATTAGTCATCGTAGTATCGTACCTTGAAGTATTTTACATTTGAAGATAAATTCGAATACAATACTTAGTTAGAATAGAGTTTTGATGTAATATTTGTGCCCTTGTTTTAAATCAGTCAAGTTATTTTACGTCTGTACCTCTCCAGTTACAAAGGTAAAAATATCTTTTCTTTTAGAGTAGAGCTGAAACAGTCTATTTAGATAGAAATGTACAGTTACAAATTTCATGACAACAACAATAGCAATGTGAATGCGCACTTTGAGGGCTTCACAACCTCGTGAACATAGTCACACAAGAAAATTATTATCTTCTGCATTTTGTTCCGTTTATCTGTTGCGGAAAAGCATCACACACTAAAATATCCGACTTGTTCGTCCCTGCAGGCGCGACGTTCTTACCCCTTGAGTACAATGGACAGTTTGAAGAGAGTCAGGCGCCATCCCAGAGCTCTGTCTCTTCTGCTGGTAAAAAACTTCGCCAGAAGAAGCCTAAAGTGTATGACAGCCTCCCCTTCGAGGATGAAGAAATGGAAAGAAAAAGACTAAATGCCATCACTGCAAAGAAAAACCGCGACACGAAGAAAATGTAAGGAATGTGTACAGTATTATGAAGTGATAGGAAGGTTGTGGTAACAGTGAGGCAAGAGGTCCGTCTACTGTCATCATGAATACATGCTATAATTTGGGACCCGTCTGTCATTTGCAGGATGATTCATCATATCCTTTCATAACAACATTAATCAACTGACCAACTATCAACATGTGTTACAGAAACTGAGACGATTCTTTAATAACTTCAGTTGTTCATTCGGTCACTGCCATAATAATTTTTTCTCTGGCAACTTTACTCTTTGTTCTTCTGTTTATGTTAAGAAACTTTATAATTTGTATTTCTTTTCTCAGGTACATGCGGACTCTGGAGCAAACACTTAAGTCCATGAAGACGATCAACAAGCAATGTCATAAAGCCTTGAAAAAAACCGGCACTGATGTGGGAATGCTGCACCAAAAGATAAGACACCTGGAAGAGACTCTAGAAAGGAGCACCTCCCAGATCAGGGAAAATAATATGGAGATTAGGAGGAAGAGGGAGAGGATGAACTTGTTGATGGCTCACCTGGATATCATCATTAGTGGCTTCGATGATCATAATCCTGCCAAGCGCATCATTACCACACTCCTCAAGACATTCCAGACAGAAGACTCCTCTGATGAATTCCAAAAAGAGGACTCCTCTTATACCTCGTCGAGGGAAAACTCCTGGTACACCTGATACAGTACCTGCTAATGTCTACCTTTTCCCAGTCTGCCTTACAAACGAGAGTAGTGAAGAACGGTACTGTTTATTTACTATATTTGGGAAAACTCCACAGCAAACACTGACATAGCTGAATCATATTGTATCATCTGGATCAAAATACAATTCCCGTGAGGTGATAGACTTACGTTCCTAGTGTTTGGTTCACTGCAGTCACGCGTCCAGCTTTGATTGTCAGTCGCGTATTTGACCTGGGAGAGAATCCTATACGTCGGTCATTGATCTGTAAACTCTCAGTGATCTGTAAACAATGAGTGATGTGTAAACAATCAGTGATCTTGAATATTTGGATAAAGACCTCACGGGTGAATGGCATGGAGTCCTAGTAGAAATTGTGATACTTGTAATTATCACCTCAAGGATAAATCAAAGAGAAAATAATCATAAAATTATTATGTTTTATTAAGTGAATAACTGATAGTTGATTAAGAAAAATGTGTGTACGGATATATAAATGTTAACAAAAATATAGCATGAGGAATCAGTATTTCTCATCTAATGGCAAACCCAGTACTAACAGCCGATCCTTCCACCACCACCAGTACTACAGCCGAGTCTTTCACCACCAACAGTACTACAGCTAGTCTTTCACCACCATCAGTACTACAGCCGATCCTTCCACCACCACCAGTACTACAGCCGAGTCTTTCACCACCAACAGTACTACAGCTAGTCTTTCACCACCATCAGTACTACAGCCGATCCTTCCACCACCACCAGTACTACAGCCGAGTCTTTCACCACCGCCAGTGCTACAGCCGAGTCTTTCACCACCGCCAGTGCTACAGCCGAGTCTTTCACCACCACCAGTACTACAGCCGAGTCTTTCACCACCACCAGTGCTACAGCCGAGTCTTTCACCACCACCAGTACTACAGCCGAGTCTTTCACCACCACCAGTTCTACAGCCGATCCTTCCACCACCAGTACTACAGCCGAGTCTTTCACCACCACCAGTGCTACAGCCGAGTTTTCCACCACCACAAATACTACAGCCGAGTCTTTCACCACCACCTGTACTACAGCCGGGTCCTATTCATGCTCTCTCCCAAAAACCATAAAAAGCTTATATTAGGTTCCAGAGGTGTTGCTCACAGTGCCATTATGTCTGTCCGGCCCCCACCTCTCTCTCTCTCTCTCTCTCTCTCTCTCTAACTAACAATTTTCTAAATTGAAAATTTTAAAATTCGAAGATATTCACACTTACTACTGTGCCTTATTTGTTCACAAATCTGTCAATCACTGAAGGCACCCAGAGCTATTAAGACCACGCCCCATGAACTCCTCAGTCCCAGACCTCCATAAAATATCATGGTGGGAAGAAGTGGAACAACTTACCCCCACCCATCCGAGCAAACACTACGCTCCCTTCCTTTAAATCATCTCTTAATAAATATTGTGTAAGTATTAATGTTTTTGCAATAACTAATTTATATACCTACTTTTCTTGTGTCACCAAAACCATTATATCCTAAATTGTCATGTAGATAGATAGAAATTACCTGGGCAATAAATATACTGTATAGTTACCGTCAATACATGATACTGACAGCTCTGCCCTCTTGTTTCACCGTAATACAGCCCATGTTGTACTGCTTACCTCCCTTATCATATTAATGTATATCAATTCCACTGTAAACTATGTATATAATTATAAATGTTAAACAAAATAAATAAAATAAATAAATAACGAAATGATAACCGTGGTAACATTCTGATATGTTCTTATTACCACCATGTTATGTGTACTATTCCAGTTGTTACTAAATGTTACGTAATACTTCCTTGAGATAAATGTACAGTATATATCAGGTACCTACAAGAGAGTTCAGATTCTCAGTTGACTCAACCATGTTAATATTACTATTTTTTTTATCGACTCCGTATCTGTGTGTCTCTGGATAAATAAACTGTTACAATGCAATATCACGAGTTACGACAGTCCCCAGATTACGGTTTTAGATATAAGATTGACGATGATGATGAGTATGATGGTAATAATAATGATGAGAATGATGTTGATAATGATGATAAGTATGATGGTAATGATGATAATGATGATCAAACCTCCCAAGTGAAGGCTCATGAGAGACTATCTGCTGCTTTTGCCATCCCAGAAATTAACACAATCTGAGCCATCTTAACGGGAATAGTGTGTTCCAATCGTTTATTTAAGTACTCGTGTTTGCTTTTGGAGCCTAAATTGATATTGTTTATATCCCTAGGAGCCTTAGTTGATATTGTTTATGACCTAATTTGTACAGTCCTTTTTTACATAAATGATAAACCTGTTTTTAAATGTGTAATGTATTTTATTGAAATATTTTCCCCATAAATCTTGACATAAAGAAAAGTTGTATTTCTACATAAGATTTCCTTCTCTTCAGCCATTTAAGGCATCTTTTGTGAGATTTTCACTATTAATTTATGTTTTGTAAATCCGCCGAGTTACTTTTCTTTATTTTTTTTTAACTGAAACTAGAGTGAAGTAAATTGATGTGCTTTATTTAGTGCGTTGATCTATGTTGGTAATTGATTATAAGTACAGTCACCCGTAAAAGTCCCGATGCATTACTCTGCCCATAAATGCTTCGGGTTCACGAGTCTAAAACGTTGAAAAAGAAAGCCCAGATTTGGATACAAATATTATTATGGACAAAGGCAATTTCTCGTGTCGTGTGCCTCAGCTTAGCCATAACACACTCGGGCGACACAAATAAGACGATCCCTATTGAGTTAATCTTAGAATATCGTTCAGTAATAAGTACACTGTGTTGGATTAAAGACACCATACATTATGGTATCACTCAATCTGAAAAGAAAAAAATCTATATAACAATGTAGGGAGTATAAGTATTGTTTCGTGTGTTAGTTAGCAGTTTAGTGGATTACGTTTGGTGTGTGGTCCAGTGGAACTTGGAGGCGGGTCTAGAATGTTCGGATGTATACGAAATAATATGTAAAGTTTATTTTGTGGATATATTACACGCATGCATTAGTTTATTTAATTTTAAAGCTGAAAGACTTGTCGATTAATATTTACTTTACTAGTGAGATGCGTTCGTTTACACATCCATTTTTGCCCCACGTCATGTTCTGCCTCGTGTCACCTAAACGACTGGAGTTGATCTGTTTTGTGTGACCCGTTAGGACATCAGCTTCGGGCTGGCTGCTGCTGGAAAGTTAAGTACTGCACACTCTGTCTCTCTCTCTCTCTCGCTTTATTGTTTGTCATTTGGGAGTGTATTTGTGTTACTTGCTTAAGAACATTGCTAGATTTAACGTTAACTTACTACCATTTCCAATATTCTTGTGTGTGTGTGATATTTACCGTATCTAGTATGTAGGTTTAATGTCGTTTATTCTACTAGCACTAATAGCACATCAAGTTTTAAATATCCTAGAAATTATCTTGACCTGCAGGTGAATAGTGAAAGAATAATAGGAATGAACTGATAGTAATTACTAGTTATGACCAACACCTATACTTGGGTCACAATAACCTAGGAATAGAATCTTTTTCTTCAATACCAACAAGCTTTGGTCGCCTGATACTGCACATCACTCAGTGTTTGTTAGTTACGAACTTTTCACTCTTTGTACGATATATAAACTAAATATTGTGAAAATGTATTCAGTGTACAGGGGGAAGTTTGAACCCCTGGGGGAGAATAAAGTCAGGAGTTGGAAATGTAATCGTATAAGTCTTTTGGGTTTTTTGACACAAGATGATCTAACACTGAACAAGTTTGTGATTTTTTTTTTCACGATAAGTTTGGACGTATTTTGAAGAACTTTGACGTTTTGTAGTGTTTTTTGTGCACATGATCAAGTTTTTTTTTTTTTTTTACTTTTAGGTGAATTTAGATTTCGAATAAAAGGTTTTTTTGTGTGTGTAGAAATAAATAGAAGCCCATGCGCAGAGCCTCATCACCGGTTAATATTATGATCTTTCTACTATATAGTTCTATTAAAGTTTCTAAACAAATCCTGAGGTAAATTGTTCGAGCGAATGAGTCAAATTAACAACACATATCTCACACTATATTCAAATCACATCTTATTCGAATCTTTTAAATTTATCCTCGAGAAAGACAGTTCCCTCTCCCTAGAAGGACTGTGAGTCGTGTAACAGGTATTAGTTAAGGTGAGTAAACCATAACTCACCACGGCGTCACACATCGTCTGTCTCCGGACAATTTGCGCCAGTTTATGTCCGATTCCGGCCTCAGTGTGAGCGGGCTCTTATCTAGGTAGTAGACAGATATTGGAAGCTTAATGTGTTGTCTAATGGGGTAGACCCTGCTGCCATATGGCATCACGAAAATTGTGACCAAGTCCCAGGTTGCTGATCTGACTTTCTGCCTCATTTACACACAATTGCAGGGTCTCAATTGTTTCTCTTACTATTGACAACACAACATACTGTACATATACTGTAATGTTTTTCACTATTTATTTTTTTATCTATGGTTCTTTATTATTATTATTACAGTGTTATTATTATTATCATTAATATTTTATTATTTACTATGAATTATTATTATTATTATTATTATTAATATTATTATTATTATTATTATTATATTTTTGCCCCCCCAGGCCCTGATGTGGGTCAGTGACCTGTTCCCGGGTGGGCTAATCCCCGTAAAAAAAAAATACAAGGCACAGGGACCTAAAATGTTTACCGTGGTAGCAAACTGTCTACAAAAATTTGGATATTAGTCCTCCAGCTTATTTCGTCCCATGATTAAACCTTTTCTGAGCGGGGAAGATTAGGTTAGGTTAGGTTAGGTTAGGTTAGCAAGAGGGTGGTTTAACAAAAGTTGAAATAAGCTGTGGGCTAATCTTCAGGTGATCCGATTTTTAGATTATTTGTTCACTGTAGCCTCCGTGGTAACCGACAGGTCGTGGCTTGACAATGAGTCTGTTGACACTTGGTAGGGCCCAAACTGTTGCTGCTGAGGCTCTCGAGTCTAGACAAAGAGTTACCGCAGGTCATGGACCCCAGTACGTATCGTCAGCCCTGGCCACGGGAGCGGTCACCTCAAAGGCTGCCCTGATTTCAGTGGTTGGGTTTTCCTAGCTGGGGTCTGTGTACCATCAGGGATAAACTTTAGAGTCGTGGAGTTCATCTTCACAGTGAGCTCCTGCAGTTTTATTTGTTAACTGTCTTGAGAGTTCTATCTCCCATAACTTTTAATTGTTGATGAACTAGTGTTATTACTAACCTCGTTACCTAAGGTGTTGAAGAGCAGTGATAACATCAATAACAACTGCCTCCATCCTTTAACAGTTCAGTGGTTCCTAACTTTTTTCACATGACCCCCCCCCCCTTTTTGCATTTTACCAAACCTATCTATTTTTTTTAATAATTTAATCAACTTTTAATCAATGTAATACCTTGTCCTCGTATATATATCACATTTCAAAATCAACTTATTTTTAATTATTTCATACATGAATCTCGTGCATATGATGAAGGTTGAAATATACTTAGAAATCTGATTTTATACAATTTTATTGATAATTTCTGAATAGAGAAAAATAACATGGCATTAGTACTAGACGAGTTAGCTGCGAAGAAACTTGTAGGTAATTAGTTCTCATGGAAGAAAATATAAACACAAAAGGAAGACAAACTTATAACATCTTAACTTACAAAGCAAATCATTTCTACCAGCACTGATCCGGCGGATACAATGTGTCATGTGAAACTGTGACCTTTCCTCATAAGCCACTATGTGTGGGCTGAGCTGCACCAAGTATATTAACCTAAGAGGACCAACTCCTCTTTCACCCCCTCACAGTAAAGTTCAGAGAGGTCATAAAAACTCTTCGTCGACATCGTGTACGTTTTGTGTCGTTACAGGAACCTTCTAAGTAAGGTTAAACTCTCCTATTATTTGTTAAGTGTACACACACACACACACATACACCCCCAGTGTTTTCACTTCGTCAATCTTACCTTTTTTCACTGTCACTATGTTGAAATGCCCTGTAGTATGACTTTCTCCCTACCTAGTTATTATATATCATATTTGTATCACTTCTGTTACTTGTATATTATATGTCTGGTGTTCCAAGAGACAACAGTACTGCATAAATTGTCCCAACACAAATTCTCGGACAGGATTGTGAGTTGGTGTTCACCAGTGCGAGTAGAGGGCTGGTCGTCACAGCACCGCCACCCGCCTAAGACAGTCCATTCAGCGGAACCAGGACTTGTCTGTAAACACTTCTACATCTGGCGAGGTCACAGGTCGAAAGATTTAATGGCAGCACATGCCACCACTGTAGCTCGACGCCCCCCTTGAAGCCGACACTACCGACCTACACGCCATCACACTCACACTAAAGGTATGTCCCTCAATATTGTCAATGCCTATGGCTATGGCCTGGCACTTGACATTATTAGGGACCTGCCACACTTTGTCATAAACAGATAAATTGTACCGGGAATTTTCCCCCCACACACTCATCATTCTTTCACTTTATGTAACTTGCGTACAAAACCCATGACCCTTCAGACGTTTACGCCCTTAATGCACGAGTCATAAAGGCAAGCATGAACTCTGCATGCTTCCCAGATGGGCGTTGTAAACGCTTCTGCGCTTCGCCTTGCACGGGATGTAAGGGGGTGCCCAAAAAACTAGCCCCCTCGGGGGCAATCTAATCTGAAGCCAGCTCCGATAACACTGACTAAAGCCTTTTAAATATAACATTAGAGATCTAAGAGATGATTTACATCCTACTTAACCTAACCGAGCATGAACACAATATATTTAAAAAGTAATCAACAAATTGTACTAAATCGTGTACATTACCTCACTCGTCATCTGCTCCTCTCCCCAGCATCAAAACATGTCTAAAATACTCTTATCTACCCACAGTGGGAAGCCTCAAGGCACCACCACCAACACTTTACCTCTATATCTGGCTGGCTGCTACCTTAAAGGGAGTTTTACCTACAACGATTTACTTAAACACACGAAGGAAATGTTTGCAAACTTGAAGCTGCTAATAAGTTTAAACAATAAGCGTTAATTCCGTCTCATCTTCGCAGCTTCGGTAGTAAACTTGAGAATATTTGTTTTCAGGATCTGGGCAAACGAGAAAATAGGCCAAAGCTAATGTGCCACCAAACCATGATTCCACCTCAGTTTCAAACCTATGAGAATATTATCCTAAGAGAAAGGTATAGAGAATTACATCCTTGCCTTAATTCCTTCCATGATATTTTGTATAGGTGTGAGACGGAGGTGGTATCTTGCATCATGGGTTGGTCACCACAATAGATCTAGTCTGAAGCATCACTCACAGTATTAGACAATTGGAGGGTTGCTGACGAGTCTCAACCTTGCTGATCACTCAACCACACACCACTGTCACCTTATCTGTCAGGTGAAGCGTTGAGATAACTTATCAAAGGAATAGCTGCTATCAGCTTTATTCTGTTACTTTGGCGTTGGGTGCTATCGAATCCTAATTTTACACTGTCAAGAATTTTCCTTTGATTATGGATAGTGATGAGAAGTAATAAGATACAGATAAATGATACGTTTTGTTAAATGCGTGAAGAATTGAGTACTATATTTAAAAAAAGGTTGTCTGGATTTACTTTGGTAATTTGGATATGCTGCTCTACTGACCCTTGTTCAACTCCAGAGTTCCCTCACGAGTTATGACAGATTTTTTTTTAGATTGCCCCCGAGGGGATTAGTTTATTGGGCACCCCCTTACATCCTGTGCAAGGTGAAGCGCCGAAGCGTTTACAGCGCCCATCTGGGAAGCATGCATAGTTCATGCTTGCCTTTATGATTCATGCATTAAGGGTGTAAAAGCCTGAATGGTCATGGGTTTTGTCAGCAAGTTACATAAAGTGACAAAATAATAAATCTGTAATGAAAAATTCCCGGTACAATTTATCTGTTTATGGCAAAGCGTGGCAGGTCTCTAGTGCCAGGCCTGTCACTAGCAGGAGGGATATCTGGTCAGGGAGGGAAGAGGCTGGGGACCTGTAGGAGCAGGTCGTAGGGCAAGTGAGGATGTAGTGAGAGAGGATGTGAGAGTCGGGTTGGCCACAGTTTACAAACAGTGCGGCCAGGCTCAGGTTTGCCGATGTACTAGGCATGGCGAAGTACAGTGAGGGTGGAGGTGATATGGTGTGGTGGGACAGGTACAGTAGGGGTGGAGGGAGGCACATAGGCATTGACAACATTGAGGGACATACCTTTTAGTGTGATTGTGATGACGTGTACGTCGGTATGCCAGTGGGGTACAGGTAGCCGGGGGTGGTGTCCTCAGGTCCAATAAGTAGCCCTGGTGGAGACAGCACAGACACAGTAGCGGGCGCGGCTTGCGGTGGGTAGACAGGTTGAGGCACCACGTGTCGTAAAGATGAGGCAGGACTTCGCTCGGGGGCAGCAGGACACACCAGGGCAGACCCGGTAGATGCTACGCCAGTAGTGATGGCCGACGAAGGTGGAGTAGGTCGTGAGCAGGGGGACTCGCAGGGGAACTACCAGCATGTGTCAAACCAGAAGAGAGGAGTGACTGGGTGGCAACAGAAGGCAAGAGTAGGGCTTAGATGGTGGTACAGAGTGTAATGAAGAGTTTTTCAATGTGGTTGGTAAATTCTTGGAAGAGGGACATGATCTGTGTCGTGTCACTGGAGGGTTATGTTCAAATAAAAAACCTTGACTAACGTGACCCCAGAACATATGAGGTCATCCTCCTAGTGAGTGAGAGGTGTTGCAGCTTAAATATAACAGTTGTCATTAGCTAAATAAACATCACATCATAGGACGTTTGTAGTGGGCGTGAACAGGTGAAAGATTCTTAACAAGATTCTTAATTAATCGTTTGGCCTCGTTGTCGTCATCTAAAGTGTCCGCTATCATCTCTAGATGACCTATGAACAAAACCAACTGCGTCGTGCTTTGTTTAGTCACTTGGTCTATGTGTCTGCCCTTTTGTTCCAAGCAAGTTGTCTCTCTCTTCAAATTCCTCAGCTCCTCTTCGTACGCGGCCTGGCGGGCGTTCATCTTTCGTGAGGCTCTCCTAGCGACCTTGTTCACATTCTTCAACCTTTCGTTCTTTGCCGTCTTTTCTTCCCTTTGCCTGTGGAAGAAATCATGTCATTATGTAGAGTGGCACACCTCACACCTTCATCTTCTAGAGCACTAGTTCAGGCAACACAACCTCCATGTGACTAAAAGAGAACCGTGAGGAGGAACTTATTGTACCGCGTTATCACATTACACCTAACATGTGATATCTTTCGTCCTTTTAGCATTCTACAAATATCTTTATTTAGGAAGTGACCTCAAAGCAGTGATGTAGAGAAGAACAACTGCAGCTTCATAATCGGTGCCTTTACTACCAAGGATTTCGTTAAGTTCAAGGACAATAAATAATTAACAACAGAAGCTGTACAGGTGCCAGTCAGTGTACAAAATCTCACTAAATAATGTTCACGATGGAAAATTCCAACATCAAAATATAAAGAGTACAAAAAATTCAACATTTGAATATTTTCCAGTCGTCATCATTCTCAAAACTAATAAATACATTTCCAGCGTTTAGTGATCATGAATCTGAGGTTAGCCACGTCCGTCCGTCCGACCGTCCAGCAGACCACTTTAACATATTATGAAGGTTTCATTGTTACTGTACTGTAATCGCCAATTAAGACGACTATGGGCTTGCAGGATAGTGAGACTCATTACTATGGACTCGAATAACATAATTCGGTCATAATCTGTCAAAACAAAGTACATATCAATGAATCAATTCCTTAACACATGATATAAAAATCTTAACATAATTATTGTAGACACAGTAATCATAGCAGAACACAGTAACAGAACCACATCTATCTATTCCTCAATTCTAGAATCAATAATGTTGTGTTGACTTATATTAAAGAATGTGTAATTATAAGATAAGTAATTCTCATATATATAAATTATTTAATACATTACAATCATCTTACGTGTTACGAGTCTAATGCCAGCAGAGGTTCTTAGCAGTTCACAGTATGTCTGTAAGAGGTAGTCTGACCGGGTAGTCTCAGTGTACCCCCTGCGTGGAGGGCCCCTCGCGATCTGCAGAATTACGCATTCAGCAAATACCAGGGTAGCTCAGGGTAAACGCCCTGATAGCTCGCTTCACTCCCGTCTCTTATATCTTCACTACCCCATAACTTAAGATTTCCCGTGGGTTGTAACATTCCCCCTGTTGATCGTGCGTGCTCAAGAAAACAATACAAGAGATCCTGGTGTACTACAAAATGGGCAGAATGTGTCTGTGCTGAAGCCAAAAGAACTGGTCGAACAGGCTCACCTTCCTGTCAAGCAAAAAACAAAATAAAATCAGCAATTCCATGTCTATACACCAGCATCAGGTGTGTTCGCTGTAAGTGAGGCTCCTTCCGGATAACCGAATTTTACAATAGGACGCACTACCACATTACGCGCAGTCTTCACCTTAACACAACATACAAGCCCATCATCATCAGGCCTCGTTTCAACAACCCTTTCCAAAGGCCATTAGTTCCTATGGGTATATTCTCCGGCTACGATGACCATGTCATTATTGAAAGTTGTGCTGGGGTTTGAGCTGTTTTTGTCGACTGCATAACAAAGGCAAGTATTCCTTCAATCAGCGTTTCCAGAGCTGGTCTGCTAAGAACTGGGCGTGCTTTGACCCTTTTCTATATGATGCCCCAATCTGCAGACCACCTAATGGGAGGCCATGTTTTGACCCCAACCGCAGGAGGTGAGTGGGTGCAAGTGCCTCCAGATTATTGACATCTTCTGATACAGGAGTAATAGGCCTCTCGTTCACCACTACTTCAACTTCACAAAAAAAAACGTCTGAAGGCACTCGTCGTCCAACACTTGTGATTCCACGATCGCTCGAAGAACCTTCCTTACCGTCCGTATCTGGCGTTCCCTCACGCAGCCCATGTGTGACGCGGTGGGGGATTGAACACCCAGTCTATCTGTTTCCTCAAGAAAGTATTTTGAAGATTCTCATCATACGCCCAACTTCGTGCTGCTGATCTTAGTTCCTTATCGGCACCGACCATATCCGTCCCATTATCCGATCGTAAGCGTTCCAGAGTACCTCGGCGGGCTGAGAATCTTTCAATGGCATTAAGGAAGGCGTCAGCGTCGAGCAATGCAAGGACCTCAAGATGTACGGCCCGGGTGGTCCTTGCTTAACGTTGAAAGGTCCAAAGCAGTCTGTCCCTTTATAAGCAAACGGAGGTTTAGGTGGAGTAACACGATCTGCCGGTATAATTCAGCTTGGCGTTGCTGTGTGGGCTTCCAGTTATTTCGGAGGCACACCACGCAGAGCCGGGTGATATTGTTTAGTAGCCTGCGACCTCTGGGAATCCAAAAAGTCTGTCTCAAACACGCCAGTGTGTGTTCCCTTCCCGAATGTCCAGCCTGGTTCTCAAGTACATCTCCTACTATAATTTCAGTGACGTGATGCTTATAAGGAAGCAAGATGGCATACTGACTCTCAAGGCTAATAGGTGCATTCTTCATTCGCCCACCTACTCTGATTAGTCCACCTTCGCTCAAACATGGCTCCAATTTGTAAATCCCACCTTGTTTACTCAGTCCACTCCCAGTAACCACATTTACTCATTTTATGTAGTCACAGAGAAAACGTACGTATACTAAAAATCACACACACACACACACTTGCTCCCACAACACCACCCCCCCCCCCTTTCCTTGTCTGGCAACTAAAATTTATTCGAAAATTTGGTGATGAATAAGAGAAAATTTAAACACTTACTAAATGAGATAATATTAACCACCTTGCAAATAAGAGAAAAACAGCTGATGAGCGAACGACGTGATTAGGTTATATCTGTTCAGCCATACGACATACACCTGCAAACTATAATTATGCACAGGTTACTTAGTCCACCAAGGATTTACAAGTCTTTTCTCCCCTGGTGTTTAAGTGGTCAAACATCGCTGTAACCTCGTTCGTCCAACAGCTACTCCCTCAAATCTCTCTAAATCTTACCTTGTCTTTCTGTCGCGAAACTTCTTGGCCGATTGCTTGTTTTGTAATCTTCTCCTCTTGACAGCCTCGTTCTCTGGGTTGTCCGGGTTGTTGTCCGAAGATGCAAGAACCTCATTCGGGCAAGCAGATTCGTCATCAGAGTCAGAAGACCCACAGTCACTGAATCGCTCGTTCTCTGGATAAACAATAGGAAACCTTAATGGCGTGATAGACTGAGGTGACGATTGAATTTGAGTTAATAATTAAGAAGCAATCAAACACATTGAGAGAGAAAGTGGGTTCAGTAGGCAGGGCGGGTAACATAGAGTACTCACTACTCAGCCCATATTACTGCACTTCACCATCTTCCTCGTCCCCATCTATCACAACTTCACAAGCCAACGACCCGTAGGACAGGAGGCGAATCCACCTCACCTTAACAAACATGTAACTCATTGATGAATAACGGTATATTTTAACACGCCACATAGTTAGCCATGTTAAATTGCAAGTTATAATAATACTCTAAACTTTGATTCAGCTGAGCGCCTCTGATAGTCCACCCGTCGTCTCTGTCCACACGTAAAACTTGCCCCTTCCACTCCTCGGTTGGGTCAGTATGGTGATAGTTCCACGAAGATGGCTCTAAAAGGCCTGACAGTAACTGAGAATGCATTTATCTATGTCCTTTAAATTACGCTGTACGCTTACCAGATTGCTAGTGTTCACCTCGGACTCGTATAAAGCAGTACTAAAACCGGATTGGGATTGGCAAAAGCAGTGAATACATTAAAGTGTTGCAAAAGCAATACCGTGGCCGTAAGGTGGGTAAAACTGCTCGTAATTAAATGTATCAGTCCACACGTTTAGTCCCTCTCATTCTGCCATTCTTCCTCCCAAGACAGTAGAGGGGGCTAGTTTATTGGGCACCCCCTTACATCCTGAGCAAAGTGAAGCGCAGAAACGTTTACAGGGCCCATCCGGGAAGCATGCTAAGTTCATGCTTGCCTTTATGACTCAGGTATTAAGGGCGTAAAAGCCTGAAGGGTCATAGGTTTTGTCAGCAAGTTACATAACAGAATGATGAGTGTGTGGGGGGAAAGTTCCCGGTACATTTCATCTGTTTATGGCAAAGCGTGGCAGGTCCCTAATAATGTCAAGTGCCAGGCCAGTCACTTGGAGGAGGGATATCTGGTCAGGGAGGGAAGAGGCTAGGGACCTGTAGGAGGAGGTCATAGGGCAAGTGAGGATGTAGTGAGAGAGGGTGTGAGAGTCGGGTTGGTCACAAAGTTTACAAGCAGTGCGGCCAGGCTCAGGGTTGCCAATGTACTCCCATAGGTACCTGTACCCTAGGCGCAGTCTCATGTACATAATCTGTTGAGATTGAGTCAGGGATTGATACTCTTTGTAGTGGCGGTTGTCGTCACCGGTTACAGCGTCATAGTGGCGTAGTGTGACGCTACCCTGTTGTTTCAGGTGTGTCCAATTTCCGTCGAATGCTTCTCGTTGTGTGGCGTGTATGAGAGATTTGAGATGATTCAGGGAGAGGGCGAGGGTGGCTTCAATATCTTCTTCTTGTGTCGCTTCTTTGGCAAGTCGATCAACAGTGTCACAGGCAGTTATTCCTATGTGTGACGGGATCCAAATAAACATGACACGGATGTCATCAGTGTGTTCTAGCCCGGCGACGGCGGCTAGGGTGTGTTGGGCGGCAGGGGAGGAGGGGGGGGAGGGTGATTTGAGCCTCGCTAGGGCAGAAGTGCTGTCACTGATTATAAGAAAGTTCCGCCGTTCAGTGCGGGCATAGGACGCCCCCTCATGAATGCCCGCGAGGATGGCTATGCTTTCAGTGTCAGTGGAGGAGGCCCAGTCGTGGACCCTGATTTTCCTGCCGGCCTGGCGCTCAGGAATCCACACAGCTGACCAAGACAGTAGTAGAGTCGCATTCAAAGCCGTGTACGAACGACCTAAACTAGTCTCTTTGTTTACCAATAAATGGCACTAACGTCTGTATGTACACTTTTTACCAATTCTTTATTTTGGGAGAGGCAGTTTTTGTTAATTACACATCAATTTCTTTTTTATTTATCGTTTGCACAATCTTACAGCTACGTATCTTAGTGTAAACTTATCAGCTGGTCCAACAGTTGCGTAATTGTGGGATTCCCCGGGTGGACGGCTGCTGTACTATTCCCACCAGACACCGCCGTTGACATAATTAATTACTGATTTGTTAAAAAAAGCTTTCGGCAATAATTTTTTTTATTATTATTAATAGAGGAATATAATTATATAACTCCACCCTTCAGTAGAACACGAGTGTAAAGGAAGAAACAACACAGTTGCACAGAATAACGACGCAGCTCGGTGTCAAAACGTATCGGGTTATCCACGTCTGCATACGTGCCGTGCACCCAAGGTCAATGTAGACCTGGTTATAAAATTAATGGTTAATTGTTGCTCAAGAACGTTTCACCACCACAACAATTGAGTTGTTTTATGGATGAATCTGTTAACAGTAGTTGGCATGATAAGAACAACACGGAAAGTTTGGATCTGATGAAACCAACCCTGAAGACAAACTAACTTTATACAGTCCTTTTTACTTCACTGCGTTCATATGAAAGCGTTGAAAAGCTAGAAAATATAAATAAATCACATAAGATGAGATGATGTTTGAGTAAGTTATTAGCCTAAGTAAATAAATAAAAAGATTCATATCAATTTCTGACTCCTGAATACTATTGCTGAAAGACAAGAGAAACGATTACCAGTAACCTCTATCCCTTGTTGAGTGTGTGTGGGTGTGTCCTGCTCAGGTCTGGACTTAGCACTCGCAGGCTACGTGTGATGTGACGCGTCTCAGTGCCATTTACCTTAAGATTTATTCATTAAATAAACCTAATATCATGTTGCCACCATGGGTAGTGTAGTATACTGTAGAGATGTAAACTGCCCTGTAGCCCCAAGCGATTTGATAGATTCTGTAGATACAGTTCTCTTATCTTGCTTTGTCTGTACCTCCTTTATTCTCTATGCTTTTGGGTTAAGTGTGCAGGGGAATCGAACACTCTATGTATAAAAAAAATAGGACTCTTGTGGGAATATGTTACACAGGGTTACAAGGAGAACAGGACGATTATGCTATTCACCATCCGCTGTTCAAGTCCCTTCCGAACCGTCAATCCGTAGCTTAAGTAATCCACACTCGGAAGTGACGTGTGCTGAGACTACGACGCCCTAGTTAGATGACATGATTTTTTGGGGTATGTGATTACGCCTGGTTGTCATTAGCAGTTGGAAGGAAGTCAAATCCTGACCTTACAGTAAGACACACCGTTATATACATACATATTAGTTAATACTCACTCATTTGTATAAGCTATAATATCGAGTGAACTTAGGTGTCACGTGGTGTAAAAACTCCACTTTAATTGAAATATGACAAAAGCATCGACTCGAACAACCAAGACTATGTAGGTGTTGTTCCTTATCTGTTTCATCTGGTACTTGAAAGTGTCGTCCTCAAGTCCCACATTTTACGAGTCAAGATCGGCTTCATAAACTAATTCAGAGGCCAAAATCGAGTAGGCTTGTATCATACTTAAATATCATCGTGTCTGGTATTACCCATAATCTTAACATACTAAAATATCATCTTTATTATTAACCATAACGTAAGAGCTGAAGGAAATGAGAAATGTGAAAGCACTGTCTACCTCACTCCCTGATATACCACTAACTCAAGATCTCTCTCTCTCTAGCTGCTTAACTCATCTTTTCTCTTCTGTGTCCTGTCATTCTAATAATATACACTGGAACTCTGAACTATGCATATCTGAATGTTTTGAGGGTAATTATACAAGCTCTGGGAATCTCTAAGATAGGAAATATAGTCACTAGATTATTAACTTTATGATTATTGGGATCTGGACAAAATACCCAAGGACTAAGGCCCCCTAGGACAATCCTACCCCAGTTAAAGTGCAAAGTAGGTTGTATTAGGTTAGGTTAGGTATTGCAGTCTCATGATATTTGTCCTAAGGAGCTTTTGTCCTTTTTTTCTGGGGAGCTTTTGTCCCAGGGGCCTTTGTCCTTGGGAGCTTTAGTCCGGGGGGTGGGGCTTTTGTCCTTGGGGGGGCCTTTAAAAGTCCTACATTCATGATTATTGTACAGGGAAAAAATCTTTGTTAAGTATTAGAAAGATTTATACAGTACGACCAAATGGTATGACGAGATTACAACAGATAATCATTATTCTGTACGTGAGAGAGAGAGAGAGAGAGAGAGAGAGAGAGAGAGAGAGAGAGAGAGAGGTGGTGTGAGTTGGAGATACGGAAAAGTTTTCTCGACGCCGCCTACTGGCTGTACTCTTGTGACTATATGAACTACCGTCAACAATGGACCTTACGATAAACATGAACATATAACTGATTACAGGAGGATGGTGTGACGTCATATTAAGAAATACGAGGAAATAAGCTAATTAAGTCATTCGTATCACCTGAAGATTAGTTTCTCTCCCCCCTTATTACACCTGTTGATCTAACCACCCTAACGCTACCTGAGGAGCAGGTTAGGTTAGGTTAGCGTGGTTAATCTTTAAGTGACCCTAATATCCCTCTCTCACAACAAGCAGTGTTAGTCTCATCTAAATTACTTTGAAGGAGGAATTTAACACTGTATTGTTGCGTAGTTATCAAACCAGTTTTTGTCGTGTATCTTGCATTCACTTACGTTTATCTGTAATGATTATATATAAAACCATATAAAATTATATCAAGAATATTCAGTTGACGTTATTTATTAAAAAAAAAAACATCTTTAGCAACCCGTCCTTCGAGACGCCAAAACGTTTTGCACCAGTGAGCCAGCCAATGAGCCAGCTACACTCATTGCCACGCCGCTTATTTTTACTTAACTCTAGGTATCTGATACTGATTCACCTGAACGTAACTGTATTATTAAGCAAATGACCAACAGTATTCATTCTTGCACGTAATAAATAAATGTACAGAATTACTTGGTTTTCCGTTGGTCACTCATTATCAGAACCTATCGTACCAGTTAGCCTTGAGCACAGCCACATTGCCATAAATGGTCCACTCGTTCGTCGGTATTGTTAAATATTTTGATCACATGATTAGCGAGGTGTTTTTCTAGGCCCTTCTTCTCTTTGCTTCGCTAAATTCATTAATAGACTCCTCAAGCACTTTATACCCCTGTGTGTACTGTGCTACTTACGATATACCTCGATATCGTGTACAGTGACAAGTTGCATTGCGGTGTGTTGTTTAGTGACACACCCCCTCCCAGGAGTGGTGGCTGCACAACTTCCTATTTGGATGCTTGACACATTTTCTCTGGTGTCCTTAATGTTATGTGTCTGTGCTGACATCTCTATTTCTACGGTTCTGAACTAATACACTTTAACTGTCACTGATCACAGAAGTTACATGATAATATTCACTGAGTAAAACCGCACTCTCTATTGGAACCCTACACAAGTGACAAGAGAGGTTCCCTTTGTGCCACTACACGGGTGCGCTAAATCAGCTTGTGTGTGTGTGTGCGTGTGTGTGTGTGTCAAGAGAAAGAGATCATAACAAGTGTGTGATGATCTCGACCCAAATGATGCGTAATAGTATAATAAAGTTCCGTAGCTGTCCAACCCACAACTGAACTTTCTTTTACTTTATGAATTCTATTGATAAATCACACTGGGAAAGGGAAACACTGGAGCACCTTAGCTTACGTCTTCATTCGAGACAACTTCAGAGGCAACTAAATTCACGGGGACTGAGAGAAGCTTATATACAATAGGTGACCTAATATAACATGGGGTCAGGTCAATATCATGGGACCCACTAATCCACACACCTCCACCACCGCAAATGAAAGAAAAACTTATAAAAAGTGGGTGACATAGCAACAGGTCAGGTCAGGTCAAATACATGAGACACACTAATCATCTACCCTACAAAGCATTTTAACCTTTGGCCACTGACAAATAAATCTATGTTGTATATTATCAGTTTTGTACTGACCAATGCTAAGGTTATAAAATTCCTTTCCCTAATTAGATTTGCCTCAACCAGAAGCCATTCTGGGACACATGTTGATTTAAACACATTTATACTGTTTTCCGAATCTATGGGATGATTATTGTTCCTTATATGAATGAACAGTGCACTGCTTTCAGATGCTGTTCTAATATTATACATGTGTTGCTTTATTCTAAGTTGCAATGCTTTCCCAGTCTGACCTACATAATTTCCATTAAATTTACATTCAAGGTTGTTCTATTACCTTCAGCGCTCACCTGCCCGGTATTGTAAGAAAATTATCTCCCACGTCACTTCACAACCAAAGATTTTATGAGACAGACAATGAAGGCATCAAAGACCTTGAATACATCAAAATATTTTCCAACTGCACATGTAATCACTACCTTAGTATTCCCAGCCGCTGAAAAAAAATTATTTGTTTATATTTAGAAAATAATATAAGTTCAATGTTCATAGATTTAAAAACGGTTTAGATTGATAGTCAAGTTTTCATAATTAATCAAATGACAGAAAGGGTCGAACATTTTACACAAGTTCGTCTAGGTTAATATCGAGGGTGATTATTGTTGACAGTCTCACGCTGGTGTTAGATTTTGTTTTAAGAACATAAGGACATAAGAAAATAAGGAGTCTGCAATAGGCCGGTTGGCCTGTGCATGGCAGCTCCTGTCGAGAGTTACTACCACTCTCTATCATCCATGAATCTATCCAGCCTCCCTTTGAAACTTTCCAGCGTTCCAGTACTTACTACAAAGTTGCTAAGCTTGTTCCACTCGTCACCACCCTATTTGTGAACCAGTTTCTTCCTATCTCCCTCCTAAACCTAAACTTATCCAACTTGAATCCGTTGTTCCGAGTCCTATCCTGCTCGGATATTATAAGAACTTTATCTATATCACCTTTATTGATTCCTTTCACCCACTTGAATACTTCTATCATATCTCCCCGCACTCTTCGTCTTTCTAGGGAATGCAAGTTTAGTTTCTTTAACCTATCCTGATATGGAAGGTTTCTAAGTCCCGGAATCATTTTCGTCATTCTTCGCTGCACCGACTCTAGTGAATTGATGGAGCTGCTTCGTGTAAACACTGAAGAAGCCGTAATATTGATAATGATAAAGACAAACGATAGAATGATAATGATGACATAACAAAAACCAACAAACAAAAACTGATAATCGTCTTTTTTTTTTTTATCTTAAATTTTAAAATTATTCATCGATTTTTTTTACAGTTTTTAATAGGAGATTTTGTATGTTTGAACGAAAGTAAAAGACACTTACTGTTTATTTTATCCCACAAAGAAATACACTGAAATGAAATACAAAAGTTGTCTAACGTTATCCTTATCTCCCTCATTATCTACCCATATCACACCTTTGTCTCCTATATCTCTTCTTCCTCTGTCCTCAGTTGACATATCCGCCATCTCTTCTCAGTCTTTATTTGACACACCTCAGCCCCCCATCCTGCTCTCTCTCTCTCTCTCTCTCTCTCTCTCTCTCTCTCTCAAGGACATCCCCATCATCCCTGTTTAATTCTTGTTGTCCCTTGTACCAACTCATGACATCAAGAGTGACTTCATAACTGTCTCATGTACCTGAACTTTTATTTTCAGAGTTATCATCTTGTAACCTAACCTAATCTAACAGGTTGTCACTCTTCTCCAATCTTCACTCTAATATGACTGCCAATAGCAACCATCTCTCACTTATATTGGTGTCTGTCTTGCTATAGTTTAATCTATCTAAGTATATCATATTCCTCTACCGATATAACCAGGTTGCCAAGTCATAAGGCAACGTTGATAATATTTTTTCCCAAAGTGGTGGATAATATTTTGTTCTTTTCTTTTTGCCTTGAAGCGTCAAATTTAGGGTGAGGGATCATACATGGTAGTTAGTTTTATATTTCACGTCTTAAATCAGTTTCTTGACTAGGACAAATAATATATGACTTAAGTGGAGATTTGGTTGAGTTGTAGCTAATCCTGTCACTAGGTGGTACCGCGTGTTCAGCTTAACTCCTTTGCAACGTGGACGCTATTTTTAATACTTGGTTAACGTCAGATGATTTTATTTAGCTCAGAGGATCCCTGTACACAAGGGGTTAGTAGACGATGGTGCTACTTGTGACGGTACTGTAACGTGTGACGATGCTGTAACTTGTGACGATGATGCTACTTGTGACGATGGTGTAACTTCTGACGGTACTGTGACTTGTGACGATTATACTACTTGTGACGGTGGTGTAACTTGTGACGGTACTGTGACTTGTGACGATTATGCTACTTGTGACGATGGTGTAACTTGTGACGATGGTGTAACTTGTGACTTTACGGCATTAATCGTGGACACGAGATGAATGAGGAAAAGTTTAGCTTATCATTTCGTCACCTACCACTGTCGGTTGGGTCTGACGATTACACCATGAGTGGGCGGGAAGTACCCGAGTTTCAAAAGAATACAAGGTCTGCTCACCACTAGAAGAGAATGAGACGTGTGTTGATTCTGGATACCCTGTAGGAGCTGAGTGTTCCTACAACTAACCGGCATAATTCCTGTATAGAATCGAGTATAAAACATGGTTAGCACGACACACAACGTACCAGAACTACTGACAAGGTGGTTTACTTAACACTATCCAAAGAGTGGTTGAAGGAGACATATAGTTTTTATTTCAACATGGTTTTACCTTTATACGAGAACCTATAATATACTCACATAAATCAATATTAATAATGTTCACATGTGTGTGTGTGCTGGGATTCCCGGCACACACAAGTGAAAATTGTTTACAGGGGTTTTGGCTGTTGTGACATCCAGATATAAAAAACAAAGTATTTAAAATTATTATTTTTTGGATTCATGATCATCATAACAGAGAAGTTTCCACCTTTCTACTTGGTGTTGTTGACTTTAAGTAATGTTGGAGTCAACACCCCTCCCTAAGTATCCAAAGACTGTCAAGTCTGCATATTGAATATTTCCAGTTAAAGGGGTACAGCTTGTCTGCCAGTGAAATATTCGTCTTACTACTGTAAGAGACGACCTTAGATGCCCAGCTGAACGATCTCTATGAAGACCACTCTCTCTTTCGATCAGTCAAGAGGACTTTTTGATATTAATAAAGATGGTTGTACAGTCCATCAACAGTCACAGTCCCTTCTCTGATGTCATGTATTTCACACCGAAGCTTATCTTCGATTTCCCAGAAGAGTTTGTGTAAGATCATTTTCTCTGAAGAAGAACGAATTTTATTAAAGTTGAACTTAATGATAGTTACTGTGGTTGTCCTCCACAAACGGTTGAAAGTTTTCCCGCCTCGTAAGAGGTTGAAGACCTGTTAAATGAGCAGCCATCAACTGTAGTGAGAACATTAAGGATGCCACATGTCATTCCATCAACACGATTTGTGATTCCCATCAAGTGACTCCATCGTCAGTTTCTTGTTTGTTTAATGTCGAGGTTGTCGTCAGGGTCTGGTCAGGATGCTGGGCGTGACGACATGTACTTCCACGGAGTGTGGGACAAAAACAACATAGGACAAAATTAATAATAATAAGATTTTTTTAAATCACTATTGTTATTCTTCATTATTTACAGTTGATGAACCCATTTTGCACTTTAATCGGGAGGCTTTTGTCCTAGTTTGCACTTTAACTGAGGGGAGTTTTGTCCAGGGGATTTTGTCCTAGGGGACTTTTGTACGAACCCCACTTTCACGCGTCCTTTTATCTTCTGTCGTATCCGGTAAGGCGAGGTTCGTGTATCAGGAGGGTCATTGCCTGCCTCGTGCAGTGACGAACGTGAATTGTCGGCAGGCAAGACACTGAATTCAACATAGTGTCCCTTCAGTGTGAGTGTTATGTCAGAATGTGTCAAGAGTTACTGCAGATTGCTTGTAAGAACTGCCCCCCTGTGCTCTCTGTGGTACCTATGACCACCCTTTTGTAGCGAGGCCGGGAACTCCACCATGGTATCTGTTTATTAGATAACTGTGCTCTTGTCTCATTTCCTATTGGCAGATCACGTTTAGCTCATCCCCTTGGCCATCCACCTTAGCATGCCAATCCTTGACTTCACTGATGCTGCAGGTTATTGTGCAAAGTAGTGTTCGTGATTGAATGTGAAGATTTCTTTATAGGAGTTTGGTATCCCTCTGAATCCCTATTTAAAGGTTCATGTAGCAAAACGAGAGGAATAGAGGGAGAGGGGAGGGAGGCAGTAACTCCTTAATTACAGACGATGAAGGCCTTCTTCAGCGCTGGAAAGAGCATTACCATTCGCTGCTCAATCGAAACATCGATGTGGATGTCCTGACTACCCAACAGGTCCCTCAGCATCTAGAACTGACCCACTTCAGCTATCCTCCATCCCTTGATGAGGTAACTACTGCCATCAAACAGATGAAAAATAACAAATCCTCAGGGCCTGATGGAATCCCAGCCGAGGTGTTTAAAGCAGGAGGACCTCTGCTTACCAGATGTCTCCACTCTCTCCTGGAGAATATATGGGAAAAGGACGAAATCCCCCAAGCTCTTAAAGACGCCTCCATCGTCAATATTTATATGAACAAGGCAGACCGGTTAGACTGTGGCAACTACCGCGGGATCAGCCTGCCCCTGGTTCAGCCACACCTCCACCATTCATCCAGCTTAACGGTACTGCCCTCTTTAATGTTACCCACTTTAAGTATCTCGGCTCCCACCTGTCCACCACTGCGGACATCGATGAAGAGATTGAACATCGGATCAGATGTGCATCTCAAGCCTTTGGCAGACTCCGTACCCATGTCTTCAGCTGTAGGGAGATAAAATGATCTACAAAGTTGCACGTGGTCCTCCACACCCTGCTACATGGTAGCGAGACATGGGTCACATACAGGAGGCACCTCAAGGCACTTGAAAACTTTCGCTGGGAACACAAAAGAACAAATGCCAGTATTCTCGCTAACACCAACTGTAGGAACATTCGAGGCTACCATTATCCATGAACAACTATGTTGGACTGGCCATGTTACCTGCATGGACGACAGTAGACTGCCAAAGCAGCTACTTTACAGTCACCTAACGAATAGTAAACGTAACACTGGCTGGCAACCGAAAAGGTATAAGGATAGTCTTAAGACAAACCTGAAAAAATGCCAAATCGACCCCCTCACCTGGGAGACATTTACTCCACACTGTAACGCTTGGAAGAACACCACACGAGAAGGTGTCAATACTTTCGATTTCCCCCGACTGCACAACGAGGCAGATAAGCGCTAACGCAGGAAAGACGCTGCCACCACCCCTCCCGCACTAGATGTAGCCCTCCACACGTGCAACATCTGTGAACAACTCTGCCGGTCCCGTATCGGCTTCTCTAGTCACCTCAGAGCTCACCAACGAAGGTGACCATCCCTAATAACTCATATCATTGTCTCATAACTGGAGGATCATCAAACTTGATTCCGAGTGACAGCAAAGTAGTAGTGTGTGTGGTTGGCAAAATTATGAATAATGATCATGAAGCATACTTAAAAGACCCTTTTTATGATATAGATTTTAATGTTGTTGAATTGTTTATTTTCTTCAATTTATGGTTATCATTTAATAATTCATTGTACTGTTTGTAAAATGTAATATCGGAATGAGAGAAAACCGACTCATCTATTATTATGTGGCATAAGTTATTCATTGAACTTTGTCATATGTACCATAAGGTGAAAGGTGTAGCCTACGGTGGCCCAGCGTCTACAACAGCTACAGGCAGACCCAAGAAGTAGTGACACCACCGCCTCTGTCGAACTGTCACTAACTCATTTGTTTAATTTATGTAGAAATATTGCCAGTGTTTCTCGTAAATCTTCCATACTTGTGGATTAAAAGTACCTGAAATGGACATCAAGAGAGGATTTTGTAAAGAATATTCAAGACTGAAGGAAAATGCAAAGTATAAGAGAAGATCCGAAAGAGTTTATTCACAATTTAACAAAATAACATTAGCGTGTAGCGACCAGTTATGGGTGATTGATTTTCTTGGAAGATTTTGTTTGTCATCTGTCATCATGAATTTTCCTTACATCACACAAAGTAAAATATTTATTTTTTACAATGTGTTATTCAATTTTCAAGCACATCTATTAAAAGGTTTATGTTAATACACATAAATAACTATATCTCATTCTTTATTTTAAAACTATTGTCATTAACTAAGATTATTAGAACAAGGGTCTGTTAGAGGCCCCTCCTGTTGACAGTCATGATCACTCATATATTTATTTCTAAAGTAAAGGTTTGGTTTGGTTAGGTTTGGTTAGGTTTGGTTAGGTTAGGTTAGGTTAGGTAGATGATCAGGTTAGGTTAGGTTAGGTTAGGTTAGGTAAGGTTAGGTTAGGTAGATGATCAGGTTAGGTTAGGTTAGGCATTAAAGTTCTTCTTGAGGAGGTTGGCGAGGAACCGCTTCCCAATTGATTCTTGAGGGAGCTGACTCAATCCCTGCTCCAGTTGCTCCCTCATTTGAGTCAGTTTCATCTCCTGTTCCTTGATAATTTCATCCTTTTCTCTGTTTACTTGTTCCAGTCTTTCATTTTCGTTTTGTAAATTTTCCAATATTTGAGTTTTATTGGCAATTCTTGCACTCATTTCTGCTAGGGCTACGGGGTCCTGTTGGCGATTAAATTCTTCCATTTTCCTGTTGAAGAGACATTTATATACCATTATATAACTCGACACACCTTAGAGTCTCATGCTTTAAGACACTCGCTCCAGCAGTACAACCCGCATGCAGGAAACCACTATTGTTAAGAAGGAACTGGTCGCTTTGCACTTACTAAATAATGGGTCTAAACATCAACATGTTGTCTGATAGCATGCAAACGTATGTTGATTTTATTACAAACTACTGTAGTCGATTTTTTTTATTGCTCTTGTTTAGTTACAGAATTTTCTTAATTAGATGATGAAATACAACTGCAGGGAAGCTGTGTCTCACTTACCTTCATTCAACAGATGCAATAATTACTTTTTGTTGTAGGATGGTTGCAAGCAAAACCAATTGCAGTCAAACAGGTATGACCTTATCAGTAACAATAATTTTATTGCATTGCTAATATACCGAATATGTTCATATAACATGCTAACCTAACCTAACCTAACCTACAATAAACTGTTTCAATTCAATTCTAAACATTGTGGCAGCAACACCAGACGTACCCTACAGACGCCCAACTCACAACACTCACATACTGAAACATAACCAAAGCAATGACCTGACAGCCACCCCTTGAGCCACAGTTCTCTTTAATATTAACCACAACAGAGATCGGATACATTATACATTACGCCATTTGCGTTCTAACCTCACTAGAGGAAAGGTCACGGCAGGCTTAGCTCCTGGGGATTAATTGTCAGTAATGGTGCTAGTGCCACTTGTGAACTGGGTTGTGCCCTTCTGAGGGCCGAGTTAGAGAGGGCCAAGGAAGACAACTTGAGGGCCAAGGAAGAAATCTTGAAATTAAAGGAAGTGATGGCGAGGATGAAGGAAGAAACGAGACGAGGAAAGCCTGTGTCTGACGAAAACTCAGGCGAATGGAAGGTTGTGAGGAGTAAAAACTCACCAAGGATACGACAACAATAGCTCAGTGTATCAACTCTTTCAATCATCTGATAGACGAATTGGACGTAAGCATAGTCAGGGACAAGGCTGACAAGGAAGGTGCGAAAACATTAATTGTTAGTGATTCCCAGGTACGGTACCTGGACAGAGCTTTTTGTGGTAAAATTAAAAATAGGATGAGGGTGTGTTTGCCAGGAGCTGGGGTGGGGGATACAGTTGACAGGATAGACAATATCTTGTCTGGTAATGGGAACAAACCCATTATCTGCCTTATTGCAGGAAGCAATGATATTGGCCGGTGTAGGCGTGAGGAGCTCCTTGATAAGTTCAAGACGGCTATAGAACGTATTAGGGTGAAGGGAGGGATCCCTATCATATGTGTTGTCCTGCCTAGAAGAAGAGTTGGCAATGAATGGTTGTCAAGGGCAGTTGGTGTCTAATCTATTAACATTCTTTTCATCTGTTTTCGAATCAGTGGACGAGGGTTACAATTATGATGTGGTGTAACTCGACTTTAGCAAAGCCTTCGACAGAGTCCCCCCACGAAAGACTATTAAGAAAAGTGGAGGCTCGTGGCATTAAAGGAAATATTCTAAAATGGATTAGGGCGTGGTTACAGGACAGGAAACAGCAAGTGAGCATTAAAGGCACTATATCCGATTGGAGCAACGTCACTAGTGGAATTCCCCAAGGCTCAGTACTTGGCCCATTATTATTTATTATTTACATAAACGACATATATATATCGTCGTAGTCAGCAACATAAGTAAATTTGCTGATAACACTAAAATAGGACGTGTTATTAAATCTGACGAGGACTCTACGCAAAACTACAGGAAGATCTAAACAAATTTTTCGAATGGTCTGAAAAATGGCAGATGAAATTCAATGTGGACAAATGTAAAGTACTCAGTTTAGGAGATGTAAACAGGGAAACCAGATACCAGATGAACAACGATGTTATTGAGAAATCCGACTGCGAGAAAGATTTAGGAGTAATGATAAGTAAGAATCTTAAGCCAGGTAAACAATGTGTATTTGCTCGAAACAGGGCTAATGAAGTACTTGGATTCATACAAAGGAGTGTTAGTTGCAAAACTATATCTTGCGTTTGTGAGACCTCACTTGGATTACACAGTTCAATTCTGGTCTCCTTATTACAGAATGGATATAGTATTCTTGGAGAGAATTCAGAGGAGAATGACAAGACTAATCACGGGCATTTAGAATTTTGAGTACAGAGACAAGTTAAAGCATCTTAATCTGCATTCCCTCGAGAGACGTAGAGCGAGGGGCGACATGATCGAGGTGTATAAATGGAAGTCAAGGCTAAACAAAGGGGACATTACAAAGGTACTCAAACTATCCAACCAGGAGCGAACTCGTAACAATGGTTTTAAATTAGACAAATTTAGATTTAGGCGCGAAATAGGTAAACGTTGGTTTGGAAATAGAGTAGTGGATGAGTGGAACAAGTTACCAAATATCATCATTAACTCAAATACGCTGAATAGCTTCAAACATAGGTTGGATGCTTATATGAGCAATAGGGGTTGGGTGTAAACGGGACTGCCCAGTATGGGCCAATAGGCCTGCTGCAGTTTCCTCCGTTCTTATGTTCTTATATGTTACATCAAGACAACACTGCACAACACTTTATTTGTCTCATCTTTGCCAGACATTGATTATATTAAACCTGTGTTATACTATACATTTTTATACAGAATATACACACATAAATGTACAGTATATCTGTTACCGCAAGCAGTAATGAGTATACATTATACAGAGTGTTGAGATGGTAGAGATGGAGAGACCCAAAGTAGGTTGACGTGTTGGGTGGTGTAAGGGGAGCTTGTTTGCGTATAACGCGCCTGACTCAGCAAGTTTGAATAGCCGGCCTGGACATGTGACTGCCACTGTAGCTATCCCCATCATAGAGCCAACACCTAACCTGTTTCTCGTGAAGATTTTCAACACGTAAGATTAACTTGTTCTTATTGTGTACACAGGTAGACTGTGTCCACGTTGAATTTCATCTGCCAATTTTCAGACCATTCGAAAAATTTGTTTAGATCTTCCTGTAGTTTTGCGGAGTCCTCGTCAGATTTAATAATACGTCCTATTTTAGTGTCATCAGCAAATTTACTTATGTTGCTGTCTATGCCGATATCTATGTCGTTTATGTATATAATAAATAATAATGGTCCAAGTACTGAGCCTTGGGGAACTCCACTTGTGACGCTGCTCCAATGGGACTTAGTGCCGTTAATGCTCACTCTCTGTTTCCTGTCCTGTAACCACGCCCTAATCCATTTAAGGATGTTACCTTTGATGCCATGTGCTTCTACCTTTCTAATTAGTCTTTCGTGGGGGACTCTGTCGAAGGCTTTGCTAAAGTCGAGATATACCACATCATAATTGTGCCCCGCGTCCACCGATTCGAAAACTGATGAAAAGAATGTTAATAGATTAGTTAGACAAGAACGTCCACTTGTGAAGCCATGCTGGGAATCATTGATCAATCGGTGCTTCTCCAGATGATTTCGAATAGAGTTTGAAATGATTGCTTCCAGTAATTTGCCTACTATTGATGTTAGACTGATTGGGCGGTAGTTAGAGGATAGTGATCTATCCCCCTTCTTGAAAATCGGTATTACATTCTCTATCCTCCAGGATTCTGGTACTACACCTGTTTTTAAGGACATGTTAAACAACTTTGCTAAGGGCATACTAAGCTCTTCCTTACATTCCTTTAATACTCTGGCAAATATCTCATCGGGACCAGGTGACTTATTAGGCTTTAGTTTGTCTATTTGCTTACTAACATCGTTAACTAGTCACTACTATCTCGCTTAATTTGTTGTCTTCACTATCTCTGAATAGAGTCTGTGCCTCGGGTATCATGTTTAAATTTTCGGTGGTGAAAACTGTTGAAATATATTTATTCAAATTATTGCTCATTTCTCCGTCGTTATCAGTGAGCTCGCCGGTATCTGACCGTATTGGTCCAATCTTTTCTCGTGTTTTAGTTTGATACATTTGGTAGAATCCTTTGGGGTTTGTCTTCGCCTCCCTTGCTATCCTTACCTCATTATTCCTCTTGGCTTTCCTTATCTCGGTTTTAACCCTACTCGCCATATCTTATAATAATCCTGGAGGTAAATTTCGCCACGCTTTATCCTTCTACCTATAGCCTTCCTTTGGCCAATGATGTTCTTTAAATAATTATTTATCCATTTAGGGTCATTGTTGTCTGATCTGAGTTTTTTGTATGGTATGTTCTGCCTTTGTGCATTAAGTGACTCATTATTTAAATTGTCGTGGAACTCGGCAGTCTCAGATGTTGTTGTCAGGTCGGAGTCATCTGTCAGGTTCACGGCCAAGCGCGACACCCCCTCTCTCAGCTGCCTCTTTAAACTGTCAAAGTTTGCCCTTCTGAAATCTGGTACTTTAGTGGAATTTTCCTTACGTCTGCCCTGAAAATCTAACTGGAATCGAATTTCTTTGTGATCGCTATTTGCAAGTTCGTTCCCTACCTCGACATTGCTAATGAGGTTTTCTCTGTTCGACAGAACTAAATCGAGTATATTATTACCCCTTGTGGGTTCGGTTATATGTTGACTTAGGAAACAGTCCTGGATCGTCTCGAGAAAATCCTCTGATTTTGAGTTACCCGTAAGGTCAGTCCAATCTATTTGGCCAAGGTTAAAGTCGCCTACTATACAGACTTTGTTGTGTATGGAAGCCCTGCGCATTTCATCCCAGATAAGTCGCTCATTGACTCTATCAAGATTGGGAGGTCTATATATTACTCCTGTGATTAATTTTTCCCTACCGTCGCTTAATTCTATCCAAATTGTTTCTGTATTCCGCTCAGTTTTTATTTCCTTATTAATTTCACACTTCAGATTATCCCTAACATAGATTGCTACTCCGCCTCCTTTCCTGGTCTGCCTATCGGTATGGAACAATTTGTAACCCGCATTTTGGTATTCGACCGGCAACTCACGTGAGTCTAGGTTGATCCATGTTTCAGTGAATGCTAATATATCGATTTTTTCGGTACATACCAAGGCCCTAATATCATCCATTTTGTTTCTCATATTTCTACTGTTCGCGTAATAGACATTTAAGTTAGTCGTGTTCTGAGTCCTCCCTTTACCGCGTTTAGTTTTAAACTCCCTGTTTAATTTAGTGTTGTCATCATTCCTAACACTATTTCCCTGTAATCTTTTACTTTGTTTACCCGCTCCCACTGCAGTTTCCCCCACCTCCGTGCCCATATGTTTCCCTAGCAGTTTAAAGACTTCGATATCCTTTGAACTGCACCCTCTAGAGACCCAGCCAGGGTTGCCACCCCATCCCGAGACAGGTGCACCCCATCCCTAGCATAAAGGTCCCTTCTACCATAGAAGTTGTCCCAGTTGTCAATGAATGGGACCGATATTGACTTGCACTATCTGTCAAGACGGTCGTTGACACCAACCGCCCTTGACAACCATTCACTGCCAACTCTCCTTCTAGGCAGGACACCGCATATGATAGGGATCCCTCCCTTAGACCTAATACGATCTATAGCTGCCTTGAACTTATCAAGAAGCTCCTCGCTCCTACACCGTCCAATATCATTGCCTCCTGCACTGAGGCAGATAATGGATTTGTTCCCATTACCAGACAAGATATTGTCCATCCTGTCAATTATATCCCCCACCCCAGCTCCTGGCAAACACACCCTCATCCTATTTTTGTTTTGACCACAAAAGGCCCTGTCCATGTACCTTACCTGTGAGTCACCAACAATTAAAGTTTTTATACCTTCCTTGTCATCCCTGTCCCTGACTGTACTAACGTCCAATTCGTCTATCAAGGGACTGAACGGGTTGGTACACTTAGCTGTTGTTGTCGTTGTTGTAGTATCCTTGGTGTACTTCTTCACCACCAGCTTGATCCTCCCACTACTCACAACCTTCCACTCGCTTGAGTTTTCGTCAGACACTGGCTTTCCCTGTCCAGCCTCCCCTTTTAACCTCGCCAGCTCTTCCTTTAATTTCAGGTTCTCCAACGTGGCCCTCTCAATTTCTTCCTTGGCCCTCGCCAATTCTTCCATGGACCACTCCAGTTTGGTCAACAAACTCACATACCCAAGACCGCACATAGCACTGGCCATATCTGCTAATTATCCCTCGGGAGCTAACCCTGCCGTGACCTTTCCCCTAGTGAGGTCAGAACACATATGTGCAACTCACTCGTGTAAAATAAGGAACTGTGTGTTTCTTCTTTTACAACTTTTCTCTGGTGAACCACATCAATAACAAACATCAAAACAATGATTATTTTAGTTTTATTCGTGGATAATTATTACCTGTTCCGATGTGTCAACTTTGGAAGCTAAAATTAAGTTTCAATCAACAATGGTTCTGTTAAATAAATAACTTTAAAACTTTACTTGGGCAGATATCTCACTAAGTTCATCGTATTTTGAGCAATAAAACTAGAGCGTTCCTTCTCCTTCATTTTGTTTTCTCATACTTATAGTACTCCGACTAATATATTAAGTACTCTTACTATTGCTGCTACTGCTAATAAACTACGAGTACGTCAAGTTCTGTAAAGGTCATCCTAGTAGCGTCACCACACATGATCATCTCCTACAGTTTCTTACAGACAGTTGCAACACCAAGGAGTATCTCAAGGGCGCCCCAACACATTCTCGTTTTGAGTTCCATTTTGTTGCATTATAATTATATTTTATTAATCTTGTCACACTAATTGTATTTTGAAATTTAAGAAATACTTTACAATATTCGAATCACCTACAGAATAACCCCCAGTTTATTTCACCTGTTGATTAAACACCCTTATACTACCTTGGAGGGTTAGGTTAGGTTAGGTTAGGGTAGCGTTGGTATGATTAATCTTAAGGTGGATTAAGCTGGGTTTAATAATTTAGCGATGGATCAATGTATATGTTTGATGGATGTGGATCAAAAGGTTGTTAATATAATTAGTTCTTTTAGTTCTTACCCAAGTCGGCTGAACCATCTAGTCGGACTCCTCAACAACGAATGAATGTCTGCCTCCACGTTTAGTATACGACACTCGTACACACACACACACACACACACACACACACACACAGCTTCAGGAGCAAAGAAAAATCTTTCTTAGTGCAGCCGTGTTCACATTATTCTAATTGACACATCACATATATCACTCGACGCCGGCAAAGGAATACTAATACCCATCTGAAGGTCAACTGCTGTATCTCCACCTCGTGATGTCCTTACAAGGTGACTGTGGGACCTTCTGGTAGGTTAGTTTAGGTTAGGTTAGATTAGGTTAGGCTAGGTTAGGTTAGGTTAGGTTAGGTTAGATTAAGTCAGGTTAGTTTAGGTTAAGTTAGACTAGGTTAGGTTAGTTTATGTTATGCTAGGCTAGGCTAGGCTAGGCTAGGTCAAATACAACACAAACCCCCAAGAAATATCAAACTAAAGGCTGATTCTTCTACCTTTTTTCTTCTTGTGTTCACTGGCAGACTCGCCGGGCGAGGTGGGTGATCCTCGGTTCACAATACCAGACTCTTCAATGGATTGTTTTCTTGCTGGAGAAATCACACGGAACTTTTAAAGGGGTAATTGGATTAAAAATACCAAACACATTTTTCAGCGATAAGCAATGTATGTGCTGGTCCACTATATGGTCCAGCTGGTCCACTATATGCTTTAGCTGGTCCACTATGTGATTCAGCTGGTCCACTACAATGTTTAGCTGGTCCACTATTTGGTTCAGCTGGTCCACTATATGCTTTAGCTGGTCCACTATATGGTTCAGCTGGTCCACTACATGGTTTAGCTGGTCCACTACATGGTTTAGCTGGTCCACTACATGGTTCAACTTGTCCACTGTTTAGCTGGTCCACTATATGGTTCAGCCGGTCCACTACATGGTTTAGCTGGTCCACTATTTGGTTCAGCTGGTCCACTATATGGTTCAGCTGGTCAACTACATGGTTTAGCTGGTCCACTACATGGTTTACCTGGTCCATACATGGTTCAAATTGTCCACTGTATGGTTTAGCTGGTCCACTATATGGTTCAGCCGGTCCACTACATGGTTTAGCTGGTCCACTATATGGTTCAACTTGTCCACTGTATGGTTCAACTTGTCCACTACATGGTTTACCTGGTCCACTGGTGGTTCCCACTGTATGGTTGCTGGTCCACTATATGGTTCAACTTTAGTCCACTATATGGTTTAGCTGGTCCACTATATGGTTCAACTTGTCCACTATATGGTTTAGCTGGTCCACATCGGTTCAGCTGGTCCACTATATCTTTAGCTGGTCCACTATATGGTTCAACTTGTCCACTATATGGTTTAGCTGGTCCACTATTTGTTAGCCACTACATGGTTTAGCTGGTCCACTATATGGTTCAACTTGTCCACTGTATCAGGTTCTCCACTTGGTCTTCACTATTTGGTTCAGCTGGTCCACTATATCCTTTAGCTGGTCCACTATATGGTTCAGCCGGTCCACTACATGGTTTAGCTGGTCCACTACATAGTCTGTTGTCTATTATATGGTTTTTAGCTGGTCCACTATATGGTCCAGCCGGTCCACCATGGTTCAGTTGGTTCACTATATGGTCCAGCGCTGGTCCACTACATGGTTCAACTTGTCCACTATATGGCTTAGCTGGTCCACTGTGGTTCTTGGTCCATTATATATTTAGCTGGTCCACTATATGGTCAGCTGGTCCAATTACATGGTTCAGTTGGTCCACTATGGTCCAGCCGTCCATACATGGCCCAGTCCATTATGGTCCAGCTGGTCCACTACACATGGTTCAACTTGTCCACTATATGGTTCAGTTGGTCCACTATATGGTTCAACTTGTCCACTAGGAATGGTCCAGGTTAGTCCACCATAGCAGTCAGCTGGTCCACTACATGGTTCAACTTGTCCACTATATGGTTCAGTTGGTCACTATATGGTTCAGTCTTGTCCACTATATGGTTCAGTTGGTCCCACTATATGGTTCAGCTGGTCCACTGTATGGTTCAGCCGGCCCACTATATGGTTCAGTTGGTCCACTATATGGTTCAACTTGTCCACTATATGGTTCAGTTGGTCCACTATATGGTTCAACTTGTCCACTATATGGTTCAGCTGGTCCACTATATGGTTCAGCCGGCCCACTATATGGTTCAGTTGGTCCACTACATGGTTCAACTTGTCCACTATATGGTTCAGTTGGTCCACTATATGGTTCAACTTGTCCACTATATGGTTCAGCTGGTCCACTATATGGTTCGGCTGATATTGATATTGAAACAGTTTATTTAGTCAGTAAAACACAGATACAGAGTCGATAAAAAAATAGTAATATTAACATGGCTGAGTCAACTGAGAGCCTGAACTCTCTTGTAGGCACCTGATATATACTGTACATTTATCTCAAGGAAGTATTACGTAACAGTTAGTAACAACTGGAAGGTAGGTTGGTTCTGGTAGGTTCTGTAATTAGTTGTTTTAAAAAATTTTACTGTACTGCGTCTAGGAAGTCTTCAAATTCATAGTCACGTACAATGTTGTCCCAGTCAATATTTCTGAAGTTGAAATCCCCCATAATGCACAGGTTGTTGTATTTTGCTGCCCTACTCATTTCCTGCCATATGGGCTGAGCTGCTTCTTTGCCCAGACTTGGAGGCCTGTAAATCACTCCCATAATTAGTTTTTCTCTTCCTTCCGCAATTTCTACCCATACAAACTCGGTTTCTATTTCACCCTTTATTTACCACTCTGGGCCTTTCACCATAATCCCCAAGCCTCAAGTTACCATCACAGCAAAGCTTTATTTCTTCTGAGATACATACGAGAACGTTCTGACACCCACCCAAAGAAAATAAACAAGAATGAAGTAGATGATGTTCCTCGCCTCAAGTGTTTACGACACAGAGTTGCACCACGTCTGTCCATCAGTACTTAGCACAATGTTGACCTTGTTAATGTTGCCTCACTTATCATTCCTAATCGTTAACTGCATTTTAGTATACAAATAAGTAACTTTCGTCAAGGAGGATTATAGACCTAACATTCTAAAGTCTACAATTTGTTAAACTGCGTTTCTTGTTCTTAATATAGACAACTCTCCATGACAGGTCTCTGAGTTTTACTGTACAGTATTAAGTTGGCGTAATTCGTAAAGGATTCTTCGACTTTCGTTGTGGTTGCTTAAAACCCAGATTTTAATATAGGATGACTACGAATGATCTTCCTGACTTCAAGTATTTATTAGAAAGAAACTAACAATGGTAGAGCAATGTCTAGCTTTTTCGTTTTTTTTTTTTTTTTGCATTCTATGATATTCCCATTCTGTTCATCTTAATAAACAATTGCCCAACTATTGGATAGGGCACGGAGTGGGGAGGGCATTAACTGGCCGCCTCGTTCACCTGATCTTACTTCCTTATGAGTTTTCCTTTGGGTTTATGTTAACTGTTCTACCAATGCCAACATCTTTGGAGTAGTTATGGAACAGGATCCAAAGCGCTGTTCTTAAAGTTAAACGTCGAGACGGAACATTGTATGGAGAGAAACAGAATATCGTTTCGATGTTTGGAGAACCACAAAGGCTGCATGTGTTGAAATATCATAGATTGAAAAAAATATATATAAATAAATTGTTTTGAAATTATGTGTTACTTTTTGAGCCACCATTGTTAGTTTTTTTTAAATAAATATTTGATGATAGGAAGATCATTTGTAGTCACCCTGTATAGTGCGACAGAGTTAAAGAGATACGAATATACTATTAATTAACAACTGACCTTACGGTGTATATCTACGTCTACTGCAATACTCACTAAATATTTTATCAGTTCTTATCCCTAAGTTTTATTACTCGCCATATATACAATACAGTACTACCAAACGAAATGAACCATTTTATTTATCAAATATCTCACGAAACACACCATAAGCAGCCGGTGTGACAAAGATTTTTCAACTAACTTTAGAAAACGATACAAATGCACGTACACCTACAGTTTCCAATATGGTATTTGTGTAGTGGAGTATATCACCCAAATACATGCTACAAAATACTACCTGGAAGTCTCTCTCAGCTGCTTCTACAGTACCAAAATGTTCCCCACCAGACGGCATTATTCTCATCAACAACCAGGGCCGGATTCAGGAGTGGGCAAAGTGGGCAGCTGCCCAGGGGCCTCCACAATCTGGGGGCCTCCACATATTTCTGACATGTGCGGTAGTACCTATATCAGGGCTGGTCGGTTTGAATCCACATGAATGACTCCAGTCCTGTCTCACTTTTGTGTGTGTGTGTGTGTGTGTGTGTGTTGGGAATTTGTACACTATCAATAAATATACAGTTAATAAAAAATTTCTCAATGTCCTAATTTCCTCAATATAACTGCATATGGCTTCAAAATTCTCCAAAGAAGTGTTCAAATTTCAAAATTTTCCCTGCCATAGGCCCCCAGGAACTCCCACCCGCCACCCCACCTTGGGTAGTTATAATGAGGGCTTCCACAAAGAGACAGTCTATATGGGCCCTCCAGAACCACCGTCAGTATACTGTTACAGCTCAGTGCCACTTTTTTACACCAGCTGTTTAATTTATTTATTTATGTGAAGAAAGTTGGTAGCACAAGAGGCATAACTACGTCACTGTTCACGTGATGTCACTGCTCATGTATACATAACGTCTCTTCTCACATGTACGTACCTACGTCACTGCTGACCTACATATAACTACGTCTCCGCTCAAACTCAGTAAAAGAGGGAACGACAATGTGAGCACTTACAAATCTGTTTATTGGTAGCACGCAACTGAAACAAGGCAGCTGGTTGGTTGGCGGACACAGTAAAGGTTACTACATTTCCTTTGTATTTAATCTATCATATTTATATTATAACATGTTAAGGGATAATAATTATTCCATGTTGATATTCGATAATTTCCGCACTTGGGGAAGCAAAAATTAGCATGTGAAACACCTGCCCCACGACGTCACGCACTGGGTGTGGAGGAGGTAATGGAACTTTATTGAAAATTAAGGCGGTGTCACACTAGCACTTTTAACGTCATCTACCCGTCCGCGCCCGTCACATACGGGTAGAGAACTAGGGCGCCGGTCTTTCTGCGTTTGTCAGTATTGTTAAACAAAGAAGATGGCGTTCTATGCCTTCCTCGTTATTTTTTCTACTGTATCTTCCTTTGGGTCCCACAGGCAACGAGATCTAATATTGTCTATCATGTAAATAGATTCACACAAGGCTACAGACTGCCCAACAGGGACAAGAGAAACAAAGATACCCCCAAATGCCAAACTGGGAAGACACTGGCTACTCGCTGCCCCATACGAAAAGCAACAGTTAACCAAAAAGAAGGAGAAGGAGAGGGAGAAGAGGAACAGCAAAACAGGAAGGACATATTCAGCTGTGACAAAACTAACCAGAGAAACGACAAAGACCCTCGAAAGTTCACACCACCCCAAAGCAAACCTATTTTGCTTCAACTTGGAAATAATCTTTCCGTAAAAATAATGACCTCCATAATCCACGCCCACATCATGAATATAGCGGAATTTTTGCCGCCAACAACCTGCCAGACAGACAATTTCTACCGAAATGTTCAACTCAGAGAGCACTGCAACTCAGAACCATCAACTCACGAACCATCAACTCAAGAACAGACTATCTCAGACATACAACCCGAGCCAACAAGCGAGGAAGAATCGATGGATGAGAAAGCGAAGATGAAACCACCACAATAACAGAACAAGCCGCCAGAGTCAACACCCAAAGATGAATCAAGCAGGAACTATGGCACAACTCTCCCAGAGAGACCACGGAGAAGATTTTACTCCACTACAGACCCATAATCTCAACAGAAAGACTGTTGGCAGAAATAGATTAAATACACATACTCAGACAAAAAAGATATATTGAAACACCAATCAAGGCTCACAAGACACAACAGAATAGAGAGAGTTGATCAGACAACATGTAGAAAGATCCGCCTGGGCCTGGACAGGAGGGGTGTCAGGGGAGACACCGGTCAGCAAAATGGCGCAAACCTGCTCTAGGCACCAGCCTTCATAATAAATAAGCTTAAAAATCCAACATAATGTCTTAGCATGGATCCACAGAGAGTAAGAAGACAGAAGATATCCTCAAATTCGCATGGAAAAAACTCGGAAAATAAAAACAACATGATGGAATTGCCATAGCCATCTAACGAAAAATATACAACACAAGATACACGACTCATTTCAAGAAAACCTTCTAGTGATCGAAATTAACTCAACAGGACCTATTATAATCGGCACCTGTTCTCCGAGAAGACCATATTCAGACATGCTCAAACTGCTGAGAAGAAATATACCAGCATATTTTTGGGGATCTAAATGCACGACATCGCGTCTTGGGGACCAGGATAACAACGCCAAGATTTTAAACACATTACTGAGTCACGGCAACGCAATACACCTTGGCCTGAGGTGTCACATCGGGACATAGTACTAACAACCAGCATCACCATCTTAACCTGCAAATGGAACCGGCCCAGACCATCTCCCTATCGTAGCCACACCCACGTCGCCATCCAAAGGAGTTAAGCAACCACCAAATCGCCCAACTAAACAACAAACACACCTCCTGGAGACATGGTACGGAAACGTGAGCCAAGCAATGGAACACCACATACCCACGACCACTCACTGTACATTACCACACCCCCAATACACACCTCAATCAAGAATTCTACAGACACAATTCAGTAATTTATTCAAATTAATCATAGAACAAGGATGGACGCCAGAATACAGGAGACAATATTACACCATAAACGAACAACTACGAAACATGTCCAAAGAAGCATACGTGAATAACTGGGAGAAACTAATAACAGACACAGAAGCAATTTACCACAACCCGAAAGAATTCTGGCGGAAAATTAAACACCTAATGGGAATCTCCAGCAACGAATCAAACTACATTTTAGATAGCAACCAAATCAAATTAACTGAACCCAAAGAACAAGAGCCTGAATTCAGAAAATATTGGAGCAATTTTTTTCAAATAAGCCAGGAAGACAACCTGAACTTCTGTATGAACAGCGAGCAACAAGTAACCAATCACATGACACACACAACCCACATCTGGCAACCAAGTCCCAGCAAAGACATAAACGCTCTCGACGATTTTTCCACACTAATCAAACCAATCACCGCAGAGGAAATTCACAAAACAATAATCAGTTTCAAGAACACGGCCCCGGGCATCAGTAAAATAAACAAACCTATACTCCAGCATCTACCAATCAACATGATACTCCAACTCAGAAACATTTTTAATGCAGCACTTGCCTCTGGCTACTTCCCAAGGAAATTTAAAACAGCAAGCATCAGACTTATACCAAAACCAGGTAAATCCCCCACCCAAGTATCAAATTACAAACCAATCTCTCTTCTAGAAACACCGGGAAAAGTCCTAGAAAAAATAATTAACCACCGACTGAGAATACACCTCGAACTTGAAGAGAAATACAATCCCAGGCAGCACGGATTTAGAAAACACAGAGGAACCCATACAGCCTTAGCCCTAATTTACGAAAACATAGCAAACGCAATACACAACAGGGAGCAATGTATCGTAGTATTAAGGGACGTAGCAAAAGCATTCGACAAGGTCTGGCACCTAGGGCTCAAATACAAAATTACCACCCAAGAACTTCCCAACAACTTTACTTCCTTTCTTTGTAACTTCCTTGACAATAGAGAGGCAAAAATTATCATTGGTAACCACATAGGCCCAAGCATCAAGTTATACAACGGAGTACTACAGGGAAGTAACCTCTCGCCCACACTCTACATAATATACACGGCGGACATGCCACCTCCTATACACGGAGAATACGTAGCTTATGCTGATGACGTCACCCAAATCATCCGACATCCAGGCAAGGGCAAACAAATGATGGCACGAAAAACAGCCCACGCCATCTAGCAAATCAACGAATATGAAAAAACAAAAGATCATACACATTGCCAAAATAAACCCTGCACCAATCACAGTCAACAACGTACCTATACAATACTCCAACGAAGGCAAAATTCTGGGACTCATAGTAACAAGAACAGGCATAGCAAAACACATAACACAACGCAAACAGCTTGCCCAATCACAACTCACGAAACTACAAAGATTTAGCAAAATGGACACCAAAATTCAACTACACCTATTTAAAGCACTTGTCCGCCCCCACCTGGAGTATCCACCAATACCACTCGGCACGATCAGCAAAACCAGCCAACTTAAACTTCAATCAATACAAAACAAAGCTATCCTTAAAGCATCAAAGCAACTCCCGCCATACACCACCAAAATACAAGAACTTCACGAATTATACAATATCGAACCACTGAACACACGTACACACAACCAAGCGCAGAGAATATGGAGCAAACTTGAAGAGTTGGAGGACCCAATATTCTCCCAGTTAAAAGAAGGAACTACTAAAACACACAGCTGGTGGCCCAAGAGCCTCCATGCTGACATTGTAGAACAAGACCCACTTTACACATATATGTGAACAAATAACACCACCATCTAACAAACATAAATTAACACCCATTACAATAATGAATACCTAGCTAGCTTAGCTCACCCCCTCCACGCCTCCCTTGAGAGCGGCGTCTGCTTCGTGCACACCCAACATATCAACTCAGTCTCAGCTAGGTGGACAGCCCACCTGCTATCACCCCCTCCTACTTTTCTTCCCATTTCTATGCTTTACTTCTCTCTCCTCTCCTTTCCCAGTGCAAAGTCATTTGCCACTTTACTTCATTATCATTGTAACCGCCAATCAGGCGATTAGAGGATTTATTGAAACTTGTGACGTTGGACTCAATCATTATAATTTGGTCAAACCTGTTGGATACAATTCCTTTTAGTATTTCACATAAATCATACATGGGCAATCACATAGAAGTCTAATCCAATATTATTTACATAACAATCATAGCTATGTAATCAGTCTAATCTTAACACTTATAATGAGTACTTAAGTTTCCATATTTTTATGTCGTCACAATGATAAACGAAGCAATGGACACAATCTACCTGTGTACACAATAAATACAAGTTAAACTTACGTGATGACAGTCTTCAGGAGAAACAGGTTAGGTGTTGGTGGTGTGATGGGGATAGCTAAAGTGAGGCTGGCGGTGCCCGGCTGGGCACCAGCCTGATGGCAGCTTAGTCACAAGAACGTGACAAAGTTAAATACCACCAGCCGGTCACAAGAACGTGACAAAGCATTAAGTATCAAAGGCCTGACATGGTTTTGAGCGTTAACGCTCAACGGAGTGGGTGTTACCGCAAGCAGCAAACACATAAACAAATAATATGTTAGGCTGTAAGTCATGTCATGTTTATTGGGTGTGCCTGCCCGTATGCAGGAAGTAGAATGTTGAGATGGTTGAAGATGAGAGGCCCAGAAGGAGGTTGGAGGGTGTGAAGGGAGTTTGTTTATGTATAATTATAATCACCTGACTCAGCCATAGCTGACCAGCCAGGGGGCCAGGCTATAGGGTGGGCATTTCAGTATAGCTACCCATATCTTAGAGTCAACACCTACCCTGGCTTCTCTCTAGACTTTCAACACGTAAGTTAAACTAGAACTTATTGTGTACACAGGAAGATTGTGTCCATTACATCATTTATCAGTGTGACAATATAGAAATATGGCAAATTGAGTACTCATTGTGAGTGTTAAGATTAGACTAATTACATATCCATAATTGTTATGTAAATATATATTGGATTAAACATTTATGTAGGAGTGCCTATGTATGACTTATTTGAAATACTAAATGAATTGTATTCAACAGGTTTGACCGAATTATAATGTTCGAGTACTACGTGAAGAGTCTAAATATCCTTAACCGCCTGACTGGCGGTATGTACCGCTTGCGGTAACAATCATCATCATCATCATGTCCGCACAGGAATAGAGAGGCCGTGAAGAAGTTGAACACATGACTCAATGTAAACAAACTTATCAGATGTATTAAAGAATGTCAACATCAATAAATATACTTAAGCAGTTTTTAAAAACTGACAATTCGTGAAAAAAAGACGGAAAAGGAGCGGTGACGTCTACAGCACTTGCTTCTTAAATCTCATCAATCATTGACTTACCTGAGTGTTTCGAGTCGACCAATATGAAAGATCCGCCGCTTGTTGTCGCAGAAGACGACTGCATTTTTGTTTAATTGTCCAAGCACTATTTTTCCTACTCTACACAAGCATGTGAGATATTGCACTTTTACCGCCACTAAACACTGTAACTCTGATCGTCGTAAATATACTGTGCTGAGGGTCCACAAACTGCAAGATATCTTGCAAACCAACCGGACACAGTCAGGTGATGCTTATAACTATGCTGCTCACCCGGGTAGGTGAGGACGGGGTAACTATGGTATCAGACACGTCTGACAACGGGGACGTTCTTGAACGATCCTCTGAGAGATTGAATTACGTTTATATGCATAGTTATTAAGAGTTAAATGTGGCTGTGATGAGCTTGAATCAAATATGTTGAACACGATATTTTGTGTAAAAATAATAATACAATAATAATAATAATAATAATATACCTCCTAAGATGTCCCCACACACAACGCTTCCGTGACGCCTGCTGGACCACCACTCCACGACCCCATGACGGAGACACGATGATCCTCCCCATACTGGCCAGATATTATGTAAATAATATTGATTATGTGTTAAAGGAATATCCTTCCTTCCTTAGGCTTTAGTAAGCCCCTTTATCATATTTATTTATACTGTATATACTTGTGACACTTGCCAGATGCTTCTGGTGTTATTCTACAGGGATACCTAGTGCCCGCACTAGAATCCCGCTTCCTCTATCAAGGAATAAATAATTGAAATTGAATTAATAATAATACAATGATAATAATAAAATTATAATATAATAATAATACGACAATGATAATACAATACCAATACAATAATAATAATAGACACAATAGGCCTATTATTTCTTGACATGTAAACGTTGTAAAGTAACTGATGATTTTATGATATCAATTAAAACTACAACACTAAGCTAACGGTATGCCGGATAAGATCAAAAGAGTTGTATATTGCGCGGATTTTTGACGGTGGTTTGAAAAGTAGATGATTTGGATACGGAAGTAACTTGTTATGTTTCTGTAATGACATTTCTGGTATCATTCTTTGTGTCACGTCTTTTTGGGGCACTTTATTACTGTTGGTCAAAGATTATAAGTAAGAAAGTTGTATAGCTCGCCACGTAATATATGTAAGACTCACCTCTTCTCAAATATCCCTTCAGGTGTGAGATAAAGTGTTCGAAGTATTGCACATGTTCATTTACTGTACATCTTTAATCAGTATAACAGGATAAACTAGTCTTACAGTAAACAAACACAAATCGACACTGGCTATTATCTTATCTAATGATTTCTTTTACAAATAACTATTCTCAACATAGTATAATCTTATTTTTAAATCAAGCAACCATCCACTCAAACAAGTGGAAGGAAAATGTGTAAAGTAAAATAGTTTTTGTCTCAGTGTAATGCTATCTTTACTCATGATAACATAATTAGAAAGGGATTATCTTGAATAACAAATTGACAGACAACATTTGATTATTATCTAACAACAGAAGGGATAAAAAAATCCTTGTTGGTATTTATGGATTTCGAGAATCGTTTGACAGCGTATCTCTTTTAATACAAGAGGACACAATGTAAAAATACAAAGACAGAAATCAGTCAGTAAAGAGATCTCAAGAGGAGTGACTTAAGAGTAATATCACCATACCTGCTCAATGCTCACCGGAATGGCTACTACCCTTCAATTTATCAAAAACTAAGGAAATACAAATGAGGCGCAACAACCTATAGGAACAATGTATTATGAGAAAAGAAGCCTTTGAATCTGTAGCAATAAGAATTTTAGTGAGCTTATAGAGAAGGTGATAACTATAGCAAGAATAATAACAGAATAGATAAGAAATAAAATGTCTATAATCTATGGAATAAGAAATGGTAGCTCATAAATGAATAGGCAGAATAAAATAGGAAACCAAGGAGATGACATTATGAGGACAATAGTAAACGTAGCTCAGACATCACATCAACAAGTTGGTCAATGTTGGCCAAGCTTTACGAATCCAACCGTTCAGTTAGTTTAAAGTAAATAAATAGATGATATAAACCTAATTTAACTGTACGAATTTATAGTAGTTATGTTTAAGTTATCGTCAGGTTTATTTGGTTATTATTGTTCACTTTAAATTAGGAATATAAATGACGTCTGGTTGAGTTACTTTCAAATTGCTGACATTATCATAGGAGCATCAACATCAGCAGACTGTAATCACCAAACGAAGAGCTTAATGAAGCAAGCAAGCAAAAAATTAAATTCGAGAAAAAGAATATCAGGCTCACAATTTCCTTTTCATTGAGAGTCGACAATTTGAATTTAAAGGACGACTCTGAATATACATATAGCGCAGCTGGTATCGTCACGGGAAAGTTAATCAAACGAAATGAAATGAAGAGTAAAAATAGGCTGGATGGACGTCGAAACACTAAATCACATTTTCAAAAGCTAAATGTGCCCTGAAAGTTGAATGTACCCTGAAAGCTAAATGTGGAAATAGAAAACTATATACGTATTTCAGTGGTAGGGATGTGTTGGTATACATCTGAGGTACAGCTCAGGTTTGTATGTGCATGTGAAGAATGCAAACTGTAACAAATTAGCGTATTCTATTAAGGTAGGAGTATACAAGAGCGAGATGTTCCTTATTATTTTATACCTATCTATGTATGTCAGTAGCTAGGGTCTTTCACTGTATAGAACATCAATTACTAGAAATTATAGACATTAGCTACGCCTATTAGAGAGGAGTTGCTATAATGTTATTACGGCTCTTTAACGACTAATGTCTTTAAGCGCGTAACAAGGTTAGTAATTACACTATTCCACCAACAATGAAAATATGAGATACAACTCCCGAGGTTAGAGGACAAAAGAGGCTGTAATATGCTATGCTGATGATATCTGCATTATGACACAGACCAAGCTCAGGCTCCAAGCCTTGCTGGATGTATTTGCTCAGAGAATTGTGGAATGTGGTCTCATAATATCTGTTGACAAGACGAGGATCCTCAATCCTCTTCCTGCTCACCCTCTGCCTCTTAACTTTAAAATTAACATCATGCCCAAAACCGTTTCTGCATTTAGAAATGCTGATTGTAAGTCATCGTTTTCCTTTATAATTATGTAATAAAACGACTCATTGGGCTCATCCGCGGCTTTTGCATACAACTTTACCAGAGACGAGAATTGAATCATTTCATTGGAGATGTTTTCATCAATATCTTTTCCATAAGTTTGCAGAAGATTTTCTGAAGCAGAATGAATGGCATCGGCTGACATGATTTCCAGATTGCTTAAAAAGCCGAAGCGATCCTTCACCAACGTGTATGCAGAAATCCTTTCGTTTAGGGATACCACTGGGTGATCAATGACTGTGAGGAAGCATTTTGTCTGGAAACTGTCTCTTGGACTGAGATCCACTTCTATTGAACGTCCATAATCCAGTGGAGCGAGCCGTACGTTTGATCGCCTCTGACGACCTGAATGGACAAACTCGGTGCTTCCTGCCAAATCTTTTGCTTTTTCCTCATAGGCATCAAAACTGTCTCGCTTTCTTTCAACGAAACATTTCAGGGAAATCAGCGAATTTACTGCTGATTGAATAATTAGTTTTGGATCTTGAAGAAGTTTGTGTGGTGTAGTGTTCACTTATTTATACAGCCTTTTTATTATTTTATTATAAACTCTGTGTTAAATAAGTTAAATCAGTTCACCAAACATGAGTTTTAGTAGGAAATATTTGTGGCGTCCTGGTGGAGTTACGGTAAGTGGTGCACAGTGAGTGTTAGGCAATCTGTTCCACTTGTTTATCGCTCTGAGGTAAAGGTTTTTAAAACTTTTTCTTTACAATGTTGTGGACGGGCCCTAGATGTGGGGGCCCCCTAGATGTGGGGGGCCCCTGGGCGTGCGCCCGGTACTCCCTCCCCATAATCCGGCCCTTGTGGGAGACTGAGCAAGGAAAGTATTGTATGTCCCTGCCGCAACAACCATCCCAGCATCGAGTAATTATCAACATCGCCAAGTGTTTATCTCAAACTGGCAATAAATGAACTTGATCGTGATTCGTAGCTACGCCAAACGCGTTCCCATTTCTTCGTGTAAACATACAGTTGTATGATATGAGCTAGAGGAGGAAATGAGTGTTGTCGGAATATAGAGAAAGATAGTAATTTTAGAGGGTGATAAGAGTCAGCAAGAAATGGTATTCATTCCCTGGATGATGTTTACAACACTAGGATGAGTATAAGGACGCGTGGTAATGGTCTCTTAAAGTGGAGGGGTGAAAGAAAGACAAAGGAAAAGCTGATGGCGACACATGCCCGAACCATTGAGAACAAATACTGTAAAGACGAACACTGTTAAGTAAAACGTAATGCCAAGGGTACATAACGCATACAACTGTCAACTATTTGTTACTCCTCTCGATTTTTGAGGAGGCGATGATGAAACATTGTTCTCTATTTGTCCTCAAATTTCATGAATCACTTCATCTAAGGGGTAACTTTGGCGCCTCTCACAATAGCGTCCTCTCCCAGACAACCCACCCGAATGGCTAGTAAGCTGATAAGTGGTGAAAATGATAAATTAAACATTTATGTATGATTGCCAATGTATGATTTATTTGAAATAACGTTCGAGTTTAACGTGAAGAATCTGATTAACCTTTAAACGCTCAGAAGGCGTGTACAATACAAGGTATTGAAGAAGGGGTGATTACCACTGGGTCTACACTGCTTAAAACAGTAGTCACAACTTCAAACTGCTCAAGACGCGCCTAAACACCGATCCCAACCAGGAAAAATTGGTTACTGGTGTTATAGATCTGCAGAACCCTTTTCATCGCTAATTAATTATTCCCAAGGGGCGGTATACTCATTAGAAGATAATTATTATTTAGTTAGCAAACATAGTCTTAACAACTTAACTGATGAAGTGGTTGAGTCCGCAAACGTTTTGACCTTCAAGAAAGGACTAAACCAGCATTGGACAGATCAAGGTATAATTCTTGACTATACTGTAAGTACCTGAATATTTATTTATCTTGAAGTTACTGGGCAGCCTGCTATATAATAGAGTATTATCGTAAACCAAAATGAAGATCTAGATTTCTAAATATACAAGCTTAGAGCCTTCGTTCAGAGGAAAATTTCATAAAAACAATAAAGAAATCCTGCACAGGCTAACAGCTTCCTTCCCTAGGCAAATATAAATTAAATAAGTGTAATGTGTGTGAGTGTTGGTGGGGGGGGGGGGTTAAGCAAGATAAAATAGTGTCCTATAAATAATATTCTTGGCCGTTTTCTCTTATAATATCTGAGCGCCAACTCTCACTCTGTAATGGGGTAACATAGTTATTCGAATTTAATCCTCCAAAATGATGGCTTTTGGCCGGGGGTCCTGGGGGTTCGTAGCCTCCCTTTTCATCAGAAAATGTCAATACTTTTTCTTTAATACAAATCAAATTCAAATTCAAAACATTTATTGACAATTACATCAAAAGGAGCTGGTTAGCATGCTAACTAGCCTGCCCAAAACTAGTCTTAACAAGAGCTCTTTAACTTTCTACTAATCATAAATCAGATGTGTATACAACTAATAGATATGCATAAAATCTACAATCTTATGTTAAACTTGCAGAATTTGTTCATAATATTCTTAACCATATTTTTGTTTATTAAATAACAAATCATCTCTGTAATATCCGTAATACCATCACCCTTTCTTTAATACAGCATTGTACTCAGGGTTTTTTGTATCGTAAAAAGTAATTACTATTGACCTCAGAATATCTCCTAATATCAAGTGCACATGACCTCAAATTGCGCATGATATTGGTAAGAGTTATAGAAACAAAATATGGGGAGCGTACAGCTGGGTTGGCTTGCTGTGCTCGCCATGTTTCCCAACCCACAACCTCTTGGACGCCTCCCGCCCCCCTCTGACATTCCTGTTTCGGTCAAAGTGCTGTATCACCTCGGGCAAGTTATTCAATAATAAATGAAATATTTCATGTGTTATAATTATATTAACAGTAATTATGCGTTTCGTCGAAAATTCAAATATTTTTCTTCTTTTTTTATATTTTTAAATTAACTAAAAATTTTAATTTTGATCACACAAAGTGGGTAGGGCTTTGAAGTAAATGGAAACTTTGGGAGTAACACCTCGCGAAAACTTACGGAACGAAACCTAATTAAAGCTGACCTTACTTAACTATTACAGAAAACTTTAAAAATTGTAGTATTTAATTACAGGTTCCCGGGTACAGGAGCTAAGTTAGGAAACTTTTCACTCGGAAAAAAGTTCTGCGGTTTATCAAGAACATCCCGAAAATGGAGGGAAGATTTTTTTTTTTTGGCCACACAAAAAAAAATCTTCAAGAACTTAACCTAAAGACTTTCACATATCAGTATACCCGTCTAACTTAACCAAACCAAACCAAACCAAACCTAACCAAACCCAACCTAACCAAACCTAACCTAACCAGACAAACTAGAAGGACCTGACCTAACCTCTTGGCCCCTCTGGACCCTGATGTGTAATCTAAAAACAAAGGAACCTAAAGAACCAAGCCTGAAATGCAAACGTAAAAAGAAAATCGAAAATATATTTTTTCTATCTTCCAGTTTGAAATTCAATATAGAGTTCCGTGCATGGAAACAAGCGAATATTAACCTCATTAACTTATTTAACTCACAAAAGCGTGGGGTTGTGATGGACTCGTACCATCACGAAATATGAGGTTTACCTTATTTACCTTAACTAAATTATGTTAAGTTTTTTACTATGACCGTTTCAATTATATTAAATTATCCAGGCTACGTTTGTTAAGTTAATCAAAGTTATCAGCGACCACGTCTGAGACTATCATTAATGACCATCGTCTACTCCAACACTATGTACTGTATATTGTATACTTGTACACTCGCACCAAAAAGTATCGGTGCAGGGTGAGATCGACGACTTCCGAAACGATACGTATACACTGTGATATATCGGGAAGGTTGGTAAGTGTATCCTCATAACACCCCCCCCCCCTTAGGTGTTGCCATATGGCTGACAATCAGTGTGTTTGTTTCCTCTTGTCGGATTGTTGCTTTGTGTCGACTGAATGATGAGCGAGGGTTCGGTCTCGGTGAATGTGGGTATAAAACAGAGGCAATATGAAGCAGTAGAGATCTACGCATGCCAGACGACATGGAAACCTCAGAGGGAACACGAGGAGCTATTATTGCCCTTCATAACGAAGGGTTCGGCGTCACAGATATTAGCAGGCGGGTTGGTGTCCAATGTACGATGGATTCGGTGATACCTCGAAACTGGTGCTTCAGACGACAGGTCTCGGAGCGGCCGTCCACTCTGCACCACCCATTAGAACGACCAGGTTGAGTGGTTTATTTGGTAGCATAAATTAATGTGGCAATATTCACAAGTATCACAAATAATTTTGTTAACAGGGAGCTCCTCATATTTCATACTGTCTATTTATCACTTCCCGACCTTATTTATAACGGTTTGTTTCACTTGACCAGGGCTGCCAACATACGGCTGGAACAACTCGCCTTTCCCAATACCTATCGTCACTGGTCTCAAATTGTTCACACTACAGTATGCACCGATACTTTTTGCTGCGAGTGTACCTGCATTGTATTTGTATATTGTATACTGGTCTGTCACAGCGCCCTAGATGTATTCCTTATCAACGGTATCCAAGAAATTGTTGTAATTAGGGTTGTTGTATCCTACGTGAAGAGTCTTACATTTTATATGTTAAAAAGCATTTGAAAGTCTTACCACCACTTGAGCATTTCGTGCAGATCTTTTTGCACGGTTGCGACATCTTGACTTGCCACCTTCCTAAATAGTTTCTTCTAGCCGTCCACAAACTTGATAATGTAGCTCGATATATATGGGGGGTCCTGGGGAATTTAATAATAATAATAATAATAATAATAATAATAATAATAATAATAATAATAATAATTAGCTAAAAGTAAATAAATGTATGATAAAAAATACAAAATTAAAAATAAAATAATAATAGCAATAATAATAATAACAATAACACTAATAATAATAATAATAATAATAATAATAATAATAAAGAACCATAAAGAAATACAAAAATTAAAAAAGATCAATGCACAGTACTGTATGTTGTGTTGTCAAAGTAAGAGAAACAATTGAGACCCTGCAATTGTGTGTAAATGAGGCAGAAAGTCAGATCAGCAACCTGGGACTTTGTCACAATTTTCGTGATGCCATATGACAGCAGGGTCTACCATTAGACAACACATTATGCTTCCAATATCTTCCCAGGCGGCAGTACCTCCCTGTTTGGTAGCTGCCTTCTATCTACTACCGATACCGATCCCATGATTCAAATAATAGAACCATTTCTAGAACTTGTTACACTTCATTTTTATTTTACTTTATCATAGTCGCATTTATTATAGCTATTTTTGTTAACCTACTTACAATAATACACCTTTTTTTTGGGGGGGGGGAGATATTAGTGATTAATTCTTCTATGCATTAGATCACCTACATCTTCCAAGTGTAACTAAAAATCTGCACACTTTCTTGTGTGTGGATAATAATAGTCGTATTTAATATAAATACCATAAATTATTAAACAAATTAAGGTTCATCAACGGCTTCATTAACTCCAGGGTTTTGAGCGTTTGAGGGTTTGGTGTTTCGGTATCACTTGTTAATTCAGGGTTCATGAGTTCTTTTTTTATAATTAATTTTGTTTGCTGTGCGAACCTGGATTATCTGGATTTGTAGTTGGATATATGGACAGATAGACTGACAGATGTTAAATAAAATTGTCATACAAGTTTACATTGAATCTTAACTGATTGTTAAGAATTACAAAATATTAGTGGAGTTGCCATATATGGTAGAAAATGCCTAACCTGAATTGACCTAACCTATCCTACCAAAATATGACATAATCTAAACCCCGGGTAATGTCAAGTTGTTTCATCATGGGAATGGAAGTGTGCGTCACTGTGTTGTTGGGGGGGGGGGGTGTCTGCTTATGCTCCGGGTTTATGCAGTTGCAATCTATGTACTTCCATGGTCTTTTTTGCACACCGTATCACAGTACCTGCATTGTTTATATACATGTTGAACTGTATGTCTGCATAGTCTGTATACAATGCAAACCATTGAAAATTTGTATGATGATATAGTTTAGTGGGACTACAGACATGGGAAGAGAGATAAAATAAGAATTATGAAGGCAAACTCGAAGAGAGAAGGAAAGAGGAGACGTAGAACAAGTGTACTGTACAAATATATAAAAGAAAATGGCATAAAATTCTTCACACGGAAACAAAACAGCAAGAGGAAAAGAGCCCACAACTCTTCCAGTCATAGAGTAATTAGGGGTGTGATTTACCACTGGACTATTGCAAATACTGTTAAGCTAAGATTGCCATTATATTTAAAAAAAATATATGATTAATACACTATATAACATACCATGAGGTAACCATGACTTTAAATATTAAGTTCTGGTAAATTAAGAACAAGCTAACTCGTTGCTGTAGGACTGTCATGCATAAAATACCTGTGCGACTGTTTTCCCTCAAGAAAATTGTTAATACATTAGAGAGCTATTTCCTCCATAATCTTAGACTCTCTAACATCATAAAGGAAACAAAAATGCTTCTGATATCATAAAATATGAATATTAATTTTTAGGTTTTACTGTAAAATATAATCTAGTTGATATTGATCTGGGTGGAGGTTTGTGGTAGATGGGTGAGCGGAGGGAACACCGCTTTGCGCAGCACCAGACTGGATGTAAACACCAGCACTGTATCTGTGACGTCAGTCCCACCATGTCTAGCAGTGATGGCGCCCACTCGCTGAGGAGGCATGCAGTCAGGTCTCCAAAGAAAACTAAAAAAAGTGATGACAAGAGTACCAAATCGCCAAGTTTGAGTGTCCATACGAAGAACTTCTACATAGCGTCTTATCCTGTAGTATTGGTGTTTAATGTACTTCGTTCGGTGCTATATCATATCTTTTTATTGTTAAAAACGTTGTTCCGAGCGGGTAGTTACCTGGCTCAAAGTCAGACCGAAGCGCCTGCCTCTAACTCTGTGGTGATAACTGAACTTGATAGTGTGGGGATAGGCGGTGGAGGCGGGCAGGGGCAGATAGAGGAAGGTACCCAAGTTGATTTGTGTGTTACGGGAGGAGGAGACATGCCGCCTAAAACCCCAGCCAACCCTGGTCCAGGAGACCCTCTCTTGGCTAGGCAGAAGCATCATCATCGTAAAGCCTTTGAGTACATATCAAAGGCACTCAAGATTGACGAGGAGAATGAAGGTGAGTTCTTGACCTAACCTAACCTAACCTGACCTAACCTAACCTGACCTAACCTAACACAACACAACTCATTAAATTAAGTTTTACCAATTTTTTGTGACTTTGTGACACCAAATACTAGTCGAGAAGTGATTAGCAGTCCGATTTATTCATGTAGGACCATTAATTGACTCCATTGCGACTACATTTTGCTACATTTGGGTAATTAGTCGGACCGCTGTACTAGTGTCAGTAGTGCTGAATATTAGCCATCGCACATTATATTATTTGTCAGTTGTCAGCTTATTAGGCAGTTGAGCTTACCTTGAATATATACTGTATATTGCCGAGTGGTTTGCTCTTGCTAAAAGCAGATAGTTCATTGACAATTTCAATCACTGAAGATGTGTGGTTCACAGCCCACTTATTGTATCTGAAGTACTGTACTGTACAGTTGTAGTTGGAATGGATTTTTTTTTCTTAGCTAACCTACAAAAATTTGAGTGTAAATCCCAGAGAAAATAAAGAGGTGCTAAGTCTGGTAGGCAATTATAGGTTAAAGAAGTAATCTCCACCTTATTTGTGACAATTGTGGCTGCAATATGTATTGGTGTGTATACTGTACAGTATTTTATTTAAAGAATGCAAATCAGGTTTTGAGAAAGAAAAACAACAAGCATAAACTTATGGAAATAATGATGAATTACCCGAATAAAGTGTCGGCTTTTTTGACAACTGCCCATACGATGAGGCTGTGGCTCCTAGGCAAACCCATAAATGATGAGACAACACGAATCACCATACTATATCAAACTAGCCAGTTGATGAGATGTGATGCACTTTGCAAACAAAAATAATAAAAAAAAGATAAAGGAAAATTGTGACCATTACTTTGCTGGTTAGAAATTTGGTAAAATTGCTGATTACAGCAACCTAACCTAACTTCTGTGGTTGTTGTTTACTGCAACATTACCAGAAATTAATATTTTAAGATTGTCTGATGTCTGAAGTTTGATTTCTCTTAATTGTTGTTATTAATAGTTTAACTCTGCAATTTCACTGAGGTATCATTATAATATTTGAAACCTTTTTATATTTGTTTTCAAAAGTATTTATTACATTGTTCACATACTTATACAGGTATTAAGATTCCATTATCACTGGACAATAAAGTTCATAACAAAGTAACAAAGAAATGACCAACCAAATGTCAACAAAACTGATCAGTGGTGAAATGATGAATAGAAAAAATAAAACACGTATAAGGAAATAAAGTGGCAACCATCTCATTAATCTTTAAGAAAGAAATCATTTGTGTATGACTGAGCTATTCATCAACTAAGGCCCATTAGCTAACGAGCTAATAGAGGATCATTATATTTAGAAGTCTGCGATTTTAACAATTTGATGGTTTCGCTGGTCTGTTGTGTTGAATTAAATAAAATTGATTAACAGCAAACCAATCTTAATGTTTTCATAGCTATATAACTTCGTAGTGGATACAGGTATGGCAGCCGTATGTAAAAATAATCACACTGGATATAGGTACGGCAGCCATTTTGACGGACTGTGTTGTTAATGGTTAGGTTAGGTTTGTCAGAAAAAGTCTATCTTAGTAACTATCATTTTATAGGCAGTCCACCACTCATGCACATTAGGCTGCAGTACAGTACCAATAGACATTGACATTTTGCATACGGGTTCCATACTTGTATCCTGTGCCATATAACTTAACAATAATGTTTTTGAGGGATGGAAGAGGCAAAATAATATACAGTATGCCAAAATTCTTACTAGGGTTTTGAAAGTAGGAGTGGAGGACCCCCCTCCCCCCAAAATAATAGATCCTTCTATTGAAGCTGTATTTTCATTTGGTCTTTTAAATTGTGCCATGCACAATACTTATAAGGTACTGTTCAATGTTCATATGAAAGATTATTATGCAATATAATTAGATACAAAAATATACAGATGTGTGTATAGGTTTGATGAAACAATCACACCATTTTCAGTTATGGTGGCTGGATAAACAAGCGCCTCACTGCGGTTCATGATCATGGAGTTACTGTCTACTGTAATACTTATGTTTCATTTTATAGTTCTGATAATTTCCATGATATTTCTAGTTAAAAAATAATTTGGGCTGCCTTTTTCTGGGGCTTAATGTTACCAGTATGAAGAAAACTTAAGGGACTTTGCCTAATGGGTGCTACTATAGTATGCGGTCTACCGAGCTGGAGCTGGTCTACCGGGATACAGTATTTACACTGCAGTGTCTATTAACCCAACCTAACCTAACTTAACCTAACCTAGGTTATGTTAATGGATGCTACAGTGTAAATATCCTGGTTGACCAACTCCAGCTCGGTAGACCGCATACTGTAGTAGCACCGCTTTATGTTAAAAAGAAAATAATATAACAACATCTTGCTGTGTTTATCACAGTTTGAAAATAATGCGACTGGTGGAATTTTACATGCATCTCAGAATCGCTCATGAATTACTTTAGCATCTTTTTTTTTTAAACGTCAGATTCGGCTTTTCTGAAGACCCTGTGCTTGGCAGCTTAAAGGAAATCTCTAGCTGTTTGTCATATACCAGTACAGTACTTGCTTAAATGCAATATATAATATGATTAGGACGAATAGCTGAATCAGATATGTAAACCTAGTTTAATCTAACTAGAACGTTAGAAAAATTAAATCGATATGGTACCAGTAGATTTTTTTCTGTAAAATTGTCATAGAAGTTTACAGTGAGGCAGCTTGTACGGTCTACTGTATAGTACTGTATAGACATTGTATTTACAGTACAGTGTACTGTACTACAGTACAATGTGTACAGACAGTACAGATATACAGTGTACTGTACTACAGGGGATCCCTGGGTTACGAACGGGTTCCGTTCCTGAGGGCGTTCTTAAGTCGGAAATGTACGTAAGTTGGAACACATGTTGTGTGCATACCGTACTTGCAGAATAATGTTTAAAATCCCACTAAATCATAGACTAAGTCCTTATATACATCTAAAATCATTTAATTTAAGAGAATAGAAGAAATAGAATGACAAAATACAGTGTGTGCAAAATTTTTGAGAAACAAATTAATAAATTGTTTGGCCTTATGGGTATACAGTACAGCTTTAAACAGCATAAATTCAGGTTGGCTGCATTATATGACGATATTTTATGAGATTACTGTACAGTACATAGCTACAGTTTATAGTACGGTACGTACCTATACTTTCATAATGACAATTGGAATAGGAATTGAGTCACAGAAATACAGTACAGGTATAGTAAAGTCATATGGAATAGGTAGGGTCAAGAAGAGCCTTGTGAAAATGTGTAGTTTTATTCATCCAGTACAGTATAGTACTGTACATATTGTATATTAACATGTACTGTACAGTACTGCATTTCAGTCAGTTCTGTATGCAATTGTGAAGCTATAATTATAGTACAATACAGTGTGTGAAAAATGTATTTCCTTATACAGGCAGATATTTTTACATTTAATACTGTATTGCTAATTGATGTTATTATAATCCATTTACTGAAGTTGACTTTTTTTTTTCATCATACACCCAACAGTAGCAGGTAAGTGTTCATATAAAGTATAGCTTTACCACAACTTGGGGAAAGAGGAAAGGATAAATCTAACAGCAATGGTATAGAATAGTGGTCATCCTGCTTGTTATTATACCTTTCAAAGATGTCACAGGAACCTTTTAAGTAACCTGTGACAATGCTAACTTTAAAATTTTGTGGAGCTACATGAAATGATAGATTCATCTGTTCATTTGTGCTTAGAGAAATGGTGCTTGGGAACTCATTTTACATGCGTTCCAATCCATACTTCTTGTTTTTGCGAGGTACAGTGGCACAAGCAATGCCAGCAGGGGAACAATGTGCATGAAAAAAATGCACCTGATTTTCCATTACTGAAGATAGAATTTAATAATGAAAATGTGGTGAAGTGTACACACTGACGTTTCAATCAATTGGATTCACACCAGAGTGAGGACTGGCTGAATGTGTCTGCATAAGTGAGATTATTGGCAATACAAAGGTATTCATGTCTGTGTATAGTTAGATGAACTCTTTCCTTCCATCTCAGGTTTTTTCTTAAAAATGAAATGAGGAGTATAAATTAGAAATAGATGACACCATACACACTGTTGGTACTAAATGTGAACAGAAACAAGATATCCTGGATGAAAACAGACTGAAAGACTTTCTTCTTGTAAAAATTGTTGCATTTTTGCCACAAACCAAGTTGAAAATAGGTCAAGGCTAATCGAACGGACGAATCACTTCACATCAAGTGTGATGGCTGAGAATTGAATGAATGATTCGTGAGAAACCTAATCTAACCTAACCTCAAGCGAGATAATGTGACGAAAGCAGTTTCTCGGCTATCGCTGGAGACAATGATGAGATTTTTCCGTACGATTAACCATGGTGATTTTAATCTATTGGAAGTTGATAGAAAGGTCGAGAGCAGATGAACATGTTCATAGAGGCACCAAAGTTCTCGCATGTTTGTCTGTTCCATCTCAAGGATAAGCTCATTCTTCTGTGTTCCACTTGTACTTTTACTCATTTTAAAAATATTTGAGAACAGGTTTGTATAGTTGTCAGACGTGTTTACCTTTGGCTTCTCGAGATAGACAACTTTATAGTCAGGTTTTTTTTGAGTGAAGTGGTAAGGCCAAATGTGCTACCTTCAGTTTAAATTCCACGCAGAGCAGTAGATGGTGCTTTCGCAGATCATTTCGCCCTGACTGTGATATTCTAAGATAGTAGTTTTATGCCCCGAAAATGCTGTTCTATACAGAATCTGGATAGTTTATATTAACCTGATTACTATTACAGTAAACTGAAAATGATGTTTGTGGCTTGTTTACAGAATGTTTGATGTATTGAGCCTTGCATCAGTGTGGAAGCTGTTCAGTAACCTTGACCTCACAGTACCTCTGTCATCATTATGCTACCAAAACTAACATAACCTAGCTAAAAATGAGTACAAATCGGTGAGTTAATGGTATGATTGTTTGTCACGTCAGCAAGCTATCATAATTTGAGTGTGTCGCAGCCTTTTGGACTACAGTATTATCACTGCTAAGTCTGCATATAAATACATTTGGTTTCCTGTTAAAGCCTATTGCACCTACAACATATTAATACAATGTTTTAGGTGAGGTGGATATACTACATGTGTGTACTGTACTTGTATATCAAAATAACATTGTTTTTATTAGAAGTCATGTTGATGTATAAAGGAGTTTTAAATATATTTTTAAGGTTCACTTCTAAATACTTTCTGAATCAGTTGTTAAAAAATTCGTCAAGATGAATTTGAACTTAATCTGATTGGCGAAACATATTTTGGGTATATAATGCGTTTATTGTTTTAAATCCAAGGCTAGAAATGGTCTCACTAAAAAAAAATATCGGTATTTCAAGGTTTGTATGTTTAGTTATTAACATTCAATATGTAAAATGTTGTTTTTATTGATATTGTAAGATAAGCGAAGTATTTAAATGCACCCAGATACCTTATTTAGACTTGATTGTCAAAATAACTGAAGGCGTTGCCCTGTATAGTATTCTAAATTGGAAGGTCTATGAAGCCATTAATCACGGATAAATAAATGTTTTATTTATTTATTATTTATATTTTAAGGACAGTTTAAGGTTGATATATGGAAATTGAAAGCCTCCGTACAGAATGTTTCCGAGATTTGGGGTAGACGTGTTGAGTATGGTTAATGGTTATCTCTCTCACCCTCTTATCAGTTTGGCCTCACTCACACCATTCTCTCATCTACCATGACTCCATTCTCCCAATTCTATATCACAATGTTATATTCTTAAGTATTTTTTCAAGTCTAGTGTATTACAAGGTTGTATTGTAACGAGGGTGACTTCCAATTTCGTTATTAATGAAAAAAGTGTTCAGTTAAACATTACCAGTTGGTTCGCTTGTTACAAAGTTAACCGACATTTGTACACGATTGGTGGTCGAATAATTAGTATCAACGCTGGCCATTGGTATATGAAAGCCTGGCGTGTTTTCCTGTATTAATTCAGACTTGATCTACTTCCTGTATGTGGGACAAACTCACACGGTCAAAAACATTACCAGGGTTAGTCTTGTTTGTCGCCATTGATCCCAACTCGCCTCTGGTTGCAAGTCACATGGGCTCTCATCGCTAGAAGTCCCAAATAGACCATTAGGGCTTATCCCCAATTCTAATGGTTAAATTAGGTTGGGGGCCTGCTAGGATTGGCGTCCATTTACCCAATCACCATTTGTTACCGCCCTGGTTTATGGATCAGACTTCTGGTTGGTCGTCAGTGTCTGCTGGTTGGGTCATGTCTTCACGGGAAGTGGGGGATGACAAGAAGGCAAGTTTAAAGTTGACATCATTTTCATCCGAGAAGGCATGCGTCATTTCAGCGTTGCCTCATGTTAGATAACACTGCTCCACACCACCACCATGTACAGTATGTGAGGTGTTGGGGGGGGGGGGGCAGCCTCTTGTTAGCTAATACTCTACATTCTGCACTCTACATTATCGCTCACCAACGCCGTATATGCGAGGTGTTGGGCTACAGACGTCGTGTTTGACCTTCGTTTGTACTTTTTCTCCCCTTCGTTGAACCCTGAGGTACCTGAAGTATCTAATCTGATTCCATTTTATCGGTGGTGTATAATCTTCCATTTTTTGTTTTAGTCTGTAATGTTGACTGTTACCATTCTTGTATCAGTAGTTCATTATCTCTATTCATCCGCTCTGTATTCCTTTTTATCAATCTTGTATGGTCATACTGTTTTAGCCTTCGTCCGACCATGGCTCCCGATCAGTAGTTTAACCCTGTTGTTCATACACCTGTAATGCCGCTCGTATAGGCTGTCTGTGAATCGTCTGTGATCTTACATTTCCACCCTTCGCCCGCATGTTGCTTCTCAGTCCCTTTTAAAAGTAAGGATAAATACATGGGTTACTCGTTAGATAGTACTGTTGTTGTAAGTGAGTGGCGGTTGTATCCCATGTCTGTCCCTTCCTGCCCTAGACGAACACTACGCGACCCTTTGAAGTTTGTCGTTGGCGCTTCCTTCCCCAGTAACTCGTCACTTACGGTATATGTGATTTTAGTAGACGTTTTATTTTACAGGTTTTAATACGTAAAATAAGGAAAAATTCGATGTTTTGTTTATATAGTTACAGATGGGGAGGTAATAGCAAGAGTTATTAATGGGTAAAATTGACAGTTTGGAAGGCCAGGGGAAGGGTGAGTGGAATTAAAAGCTGTGGTCCCCCGGAGAGATACAACAAAAGACCAGCCGTAAACATTGGGGAATGGTGGGTTGTGGTGGCCAATCCTCAGACTTGTGAATGACACCTTGGGTGATAGCTTGATTGACTTGAGTTATCAGTTGAGTGTTTATCTTCACTAGTGTATCTCTCCCTGTTTTAACATCTGTGGCTTTGGTTTCCTCTCTGGTGTTGGTGTTTACTTGACTCTCTATTGTGTAAAATGGTCAACGTTTTAAAAATACCCCCCATGAATACCTACTACTCTTGAGCCATTCATTTCTCAAACGTCATTAACTTACCTGAAGGTGGTCAAGGAGTGTTAGGTTAGGTTCTTTGGGATCGCCTGAAGATTAGACACCCCCTGTGTATTTCACCCGGAGATTAATCACCCTAATGCAACTTGTGGTAGGGGAGGGGGTTGTTAGGTTGGGTTAGCAGTAGGTTAGGGGAAATAGACTTGGGTGTCTAATCTTCAGGTGATCAAGTTTTTGTTTGTCTGCTTAAAAATATATATTGTAAATCACTTTATTAATGTTCCAGTGGTCGTGTTTGTGGGACTTATCAAAACACTGGCTGTCTCCTCTTCTTTCCCTTCTTCTTCCTCACGACCAGGATTTATAGCGCCTTAAAACTTGTTAGTCGAAAATCTCCTTCGAAATTGAACCTCTTGTCTTCATCGTGTGTGTGTGTGTGTCTCAGCACTGAAATGTTCCCGTTGGAGGATTTGAGTATTTTTTATTTACTCGGGTTTAAAGTTTTGTGCCTTTAATCTTTCACTATCTAAGCCACGTCTTTTTTTTTAATTTTCTTTATTATTTTCTGACTGATTTTATTGATTTTGTATTTTTATTTGATTTATTTCATGGTTAAGGTTATGCATTAGTGGATTTGTTTGTGATCATATTTAGGCCAGTCAGAGTTAATGATATTTCACGTATATACACCATATGCCAAACTACATTTATAGCGATAACAATATAGTAATATCCACCAGCAATTACAAACTCTAAATAAGTAACGTAGTTTATGAAGCCATATAGTAAAGGGAGAGAGTGGGGTTTTATTTTTCGTGCTAACTGAACTTTGGATGTTGTAAATTAAAACAAAATATGGGACTTTTGGTTCACGCCATTTATGTTAGTTCCCGGCCCTAGAGGATGGATGGTGTCACAGTGAGCGGTTTCGTGTTGTGTCTATTTGTCTGTCTGTGTGTAGTAGTTTTATCTGTTGTTTTTATTATTATTATCTTATATCTCTTGGTCTTCTCTCTTGATTATATACTTCTCTCTCTCTCTCTCTTCCCATATGCTCCTTTCTGTTGATATATCAGTGCCCTTATGAGCCTTTTAATGTGACAACAAATGAAGATTATAAATTTAGGCTGATATTTCCTGGCCATCCCCCCCCCCTCCCCTCTTTGCCGTCAGTGTTCATTCATTCACCTGTTCGGTTCACCTTCCTGGTATGGTACACGGCGAGTGGTCAGATTGGGCCCTAGTCTTAATGGGTCTCACTGGGCCCCAATCTCAGTGAGTCCCAGTCATAATGGGCCCCAGTCGTAATGAGCATTAGTCTCTCGCCCATCTCCTTTGTGTCTCTACCTTCCCTCGTCTCTCTCTCTCTCTCTCTCTCTCTCTCTCTCTCTCTCTCTCATTTCTTTTGTCCCCTGTAAGAATCTTTGGTTCCTCCTGGCGTTGAGTGATGAGGGTGGAGGCGAGTGGTGAGGGCGGAGGTGAGTGGTGAGGGCGGAGGTGAGTGGTGAGGGCAGTGGGTGGTGAAGGCGGAGGTGGGTGGTGAGTGGTGAGGGCGGAGGTGGGTGGTGAAGGCGGAGGTGGGTGGTGAGGATGGAGGTGGGTGGTGAGGGTAATGAACCTATCTCAAGAGAGGTCCTTATATTACACCTGCCTCTCCTTCATAATTGTCTTCTGCCACTTGAGTGTTTTATTCTGAAATGAATATTAATTATTATTATTATTATTTATTGTTATTATTGATTATTTTTTTATTACTATTATTATTATTAGTTATTATTTATTATTGTTATTATTATTTATTGTTATTATTGTTTATTATTTATTGTTATTTGACAATCTCGTAAGACTCACTCCCCGTAACTTCGTCGTGTTCATCGTCCGTGGCTGCGTCAGTTCCTCGTCTCGTTGTCCAAATAGCGAGGCCTCTTTACCACCTGATGTATTGGCAGGTATTGTTCAGTACATGTCGAGTGTCGGACGAATTGCGTTCACTAAACCTCCTTCTTTTATTTCTTCTATGTGTTTTTTTTTCTATTCCTGCATTTTTTTACTCTTATTTATTTGTTGGTCACTCGATTCTCTCCGCGGCAGGGGGGGGGGGTGTCAGAGTCCAAATGTATAGAATCGTTCGGTGTGTGATTTTATGCCTTTAGGTTAATATAGGCTAACAGTTTGCTTGTACAGGGTGGCGTATAGGTCGCCTTTTCCTAGAACAGTTGCATTTAGTTTATCATTCCCTCCACTAACTACTTTACTGGCCGTTCGAGTAGTTTAGTCTGAGCTTTGTTATTTTTGCTATGAGCATTATTTATCCAGTGTTAGTACATGAGGAAATCTGTCATGTTGGGTCACACTGGATAACACCCCATTCTTACATCTGTTGAGGGCCAGGGGTTGAACCTAGGACGTATTAGGGAGAGGTACGCGCGTTACCTCACTACGACCAACACCTGAAGTATTATTTCATTCTTCTCGCTAGACTTATGCACCATTTTGTTTAATGTATATATATAGATTTCTGTTGTTAATTGATCCCGTCATTCTGGTTCACCATCTCTTGTGTTCTGTAACTTAAATGAGCTAGTTGGGATGGTGGGCTGTTAGCACTAATTAAGGGGTCTTGATGTCCTATTGTGACCCAGGTGGTGGATATGTTCTGCTTGAAGGTGGCATAGAATTTAATCCTAATTGGGTATAGGAACCTGTTTAAGAGTGAGGTTAAATACTTTTAAGGTTTGTTGTGATGTGTTCTTGTATCTACTTTTTTTTTCATCACCAGCAGCAGGTTAGGCAAATCCCCTGGTTATTGTTTTGATACATATATAATGAACCTGTTGTGGAGGATGCCTGTTGCCTTGCCATCATGCGTACAGTGTCGGTAAGTTGTTTGGTGTCGGTAAAGAACTGGTTTTATTTTATATTGTTGTTCATACAGTTTACATTATTTCTAAAAGTTTACTATGATGGCCTATGTATTTCTAAGCTGATGGACATGGCTAGTAGCTGACGTGAAAGTTAATTTATTTACTAGTTTGAGGTCTCCTTGTGGCCTGGTAAGTCAATAGAGGTTTAGTTACAGGACAAGTCATGTCTCTGTACTGTAGTCGTCTGTGTATTGTACAGTCACGTTAATTTCTACAGTGAGGACATCCCGGAAAATAACAAAGTGTTCACATATACGCATTTTGTACTGTAGTTCTTTCAATATTTACACAATAAATTGGAGTTGAAAATAGGATAGGTGGAAGGGAGTGAGGGGGGGGGGGAGCTGTTTGAGAAAGGAGAGTTTTATTTATTTTTTGGAAGTAGTGAAAAACGAAATATGGTTTGGGGAGGGGGAAAAAGTTAGGAGATTTTAGTTTTGGCTTGGGGAAAAAGTTAGGGGATTTTAGTTTTGGCTTGGGGGGAAAAGTTAGGGGATTTTAATTGTGGCTTGGGGAAAAGTTAGGGGATTTTAGTTTTCTCTCCAGTAAACCTGTTAGGTGTTTGTCGTATAATATATTCATCAAATGTGCCTGTTGTTCCCTGGAGGCTTATATTTATTTATTTTTTATTAATGTAACAAGAAAATGACATCGGTGTTCCAGTCATCTTGAAAGGAAATAATATTGTGTCGGGAGGTAAGAAGGATTGGAATTGTTAATGCCGTAATAAATCTAACTTGAGCTCCACTGGAATCCATTATCGCCATTGTTGCACGTCGTCACCAGTAGCTTTTAAGAGAGGGATCGATTGTGTGTGTGTAAAGTACCGACTCTCTCTCTCTCTCTCTCTCTCTCTCTCTCTCTCTCTCTCTCTCCTTGCACCACACTATGTCTTTCACCATTATTCTTACACCTGCCCTTCCTCTCTTCCCTCTGTCTCCCTCTTTACTCCATAGGCTCATCTTCACCTCGCTTCACACCCTTTCATCTTAATTCCTCCCTTTTTCTCATCCAATACAGACACACTGCTCCTCGTTCCACACACATCCTCTCTTCATGCATCCCATCTCTTCCCTTCTACATAGTCACCCTCTTCATCCCTTTTTACACTTCAGCTTGCCACCGTTTCGTCCGCATGAGTTGTCAGGTCAGGTTAGGTTAAGTTGGGTTAGGTTAGGATCAGGTTAGGTTAAGTTGGGTTAGGTTAGGATCAGGTTAGGTTAATTTGGGTTAGGTTAGGATCAGGTTAGATTAAGTTGGGTTAGGTTAGGATCAGGTTAGGTTAATTTGGGTTAGGTTAGGATCAGGTTAGGTTAAGTTAGGTTAGGTTTGGATTAGGTTAGGTTAATTTGGGTTAGGTTAGGATCAGGTTAGGTTAAGTTGGGTTAGGTTAGGATCAGGTTAGGTTAATTTGGGTTAGGTTATGAACAGGTTAGATAAGGATAAGTTGGGTCAGGATAGGTCAGGTCAGGTGGGTATTGGTGGTAGGATGGTTCAGCCGTGTTGTGTAATCTCGGAGACTAACGCCATCTAGGGGGGGTGGTGATTAGGTTAATTTAGCGTTAGGGTGTTTATTCATCAGGTGAAATAAGCTGGAGGGGGGTCAATCTTTATGTAGTCTACTGAGTGACCAAGAACTTGCTAGGTGTAAAGGTTGGTTTGGAGTTAGTTGGAGTGGGTTGTGTGTGTGTGTGTGTGTTTTGAATGACAAGTTGAGGCTGCCTGCGGTCCTGTTAAAATCTTGAATACCGTCAAGTAGCTCCTCACCACACACACACACACACACACACACATTACAATAAACACCGAGAATATGTATTTCACTTAAGAACGTATGATTTACTTTATTTAATGAATGAAACAAACAAATAAATGAAAAAAAATCCGTTAGAGATTTAAATTGAGCCACCTCCACCAGCCAAGCCAGTAACCCATCTTGCGTCTGGCCGGGCCGTTAAGCAGGCTGTTGTTCGGCGGACGGACGGCTTGGCTGGCTTCACTGAGACGATTTTTTTAGAGGTTGTGGGAAGGTTGATTCTTGAACAGAGGAGTAGTAGTGGTGCTGTATTACATGACTGGACAAGACGTAGCTCAAGTATACGTCCTTACGAGTCATTCCTGTCCATTGTGTTCCTATTACGTCTCAATGATATTTACCATCAGTGTATATAAATTGACTTGGTTTCATTATATATATTGCTATGTTGATGTTCTTGGCTATGAATCACTCGTAAATGTCACTAAACTCTCAATTGTATAAGATGTTGGTTGGGAGAAGGCAAGGTTGGGTGGTGTTGAATACCTGCCAAAGCAATCCTCGTTATGGCCTTGTGTTGTATTGATGTCAAGTAGGCAGTCACTCATTCTCTCATTATTGTCATTCCTTTGTTGATTTTATGGTGGTATCTTGTTGGTCTCTCCCGGGTGTCTTACGTTTCGTTTGTCGGTGTCTAAGACCTTTTCCTGTACAAAGCATCACGCTATCTTCACGGTGTCTTTGATGCTCTTTGTTGTAGAAGAACGGGAAGCCCACGTGTATGTGTGTGTGTGTGTGTGTGTTGGGTAACTGAGATAAGAAGTAGGTTTGTGTATGAGCCATGGGATCCTGTGTCCTGTATGTGACGCCAACACACCAACCGGATGTCAACCCAAGACTTATTTTGTTTTGTTTTTCATATTAACATCTCAGGCAAGTGGATATTTGGACTACTACGTGATTTAGGGATGGATGGGAAGTAAACAAGTAATTCTTCTTTTGTTTTTATTGGAGGTCTATATATAAAGGTATTGCCGCTTCTGTTATTGTATGTACAGTATGTATGTATGTATAATATGTATGTATGTATGTACAGTAGTATGTATGTATGTATTTATTTTATAGGGGTTTAAACTGTCAGTGTTAGGTTAGGTTAGCTGAACACCGTGTTAAAAGTCAGGTCCAAGCCACAACATCAACTGACGGACTAAACGAACATTCATTGGGTTCTCTCTGCTCTATATTTCTATCTTAAATCAGCAGAGTTAGCAAGCATTGTGTTGGTCTTACCCCCTTGTAATGTCTTTGGTGATATATCATTTCTCAAGGCACGGCGGCATTGTCTTGGGGTGAAGGAGTGTTTTTCATACGCGCATTGTCTTCAGGGCGTAGGTGTGTGTGTGTCTTATCCATTTTGGCGTGGGCGTGTCTTACATGCATTGTCTTGGCGTGGGCGTTTCTTAGGTGTATTGTCTTGGCGTGGGCGTGTTATGTATTGTCTTGGTTGTTTTGTATTGTTTCATGGTATGGGTGTCTTACGTGTATTGTTTCATGGTTGCGTTCTATGCATTGTCTTGGCGTGGGCGTGTCTTAGGTGTATTGTCTTGGCGTGGGCGTGTCTTACATGCATTGTCTTCATGGCGTAGGTGTGTGTGTGTGTGTGTCTTATGTGCATTGCCTTCATGGCGTGGGCGTCACTGAGTGCGTCTCTCTCGCGTGTCATGACTGGCAAACGTTTCCCCTCCTCCTCCCTCCCTCCCTCACTCGGCAGCAGCCTGAGGCCACCAAGGTCATCCTGTACTGACGGGAGAAAGTTCAAGGTCGGCTAGTGCACCAGTGTAAACCTGGTACAGTGTCGCGTAGACTTTACCCACAACTTACTGTTAGTCCGCCTGAGGTGTAAACACGGTGGGAACACTTGAGGCTTGTGATCTTTGGTACAACGCGATACGATATTTGGAAACAGTTTGTACCAGTCAGTCTCTCGATCTTCCGTAACAAGACGAAGTTTGAGAACACCTTGTACCAGTCTGGATCTTGGGTACAGCGTTGCCAAGGGTGAGTCTGATGATCATTAGTTTCCTCTTAATCATTGTTATTACTAGTCGTCGCGGGCTAGTTTTCAGATGATCCAGTCAGTTGATGCCTTTAATATAACCCTTGTTTATGATATACTTTTAACAGTCTTCTAATCGCTAATGAACTTTACCACTCCTAACAACAACATTGGCAGTCTTCTTTTTTGTTCTTTAATTGTGAGGACAACTTGGGTAGTGGTATTGTTGTTAGGTTTAGTGAGCAGGATTATGTAAGGAGAGAGATATTGCTTACTTGTATATACCTTGGCCCTGGTCTTTGTGTGTGTGTGTGTGTTTACATTCTCAGTAACTTATTGATAGTGGTAGATGGCATTGTCACCCGAACTAGCAAGGTGGTGACATTTATCCTATACGCATGCGTCGAATCCTGCAAAGACACGATTTTGGACGTGTTCTGGAAGCCTGCCAGGTCGTTGTGATAATAAATGTCTCCATAAACTGCGTCTTAACAAGAGCATTGCAGTTCGCTGGCGTAATGTTATGCAATACGTATCGTGGTGCCACACAGGACACGCTGACGGCTGCCATCACTGTGATATACCCTGTTACCGAGGCAGTGTACTTTATAGAAAGGCTGAGAATATGTCGTGGTGGGGAGGGAGGCTCACAGTTGTAAATAATCGCTGTGCTGTGACCTCTTATCTCCAAGTTATTTTATGGTTTGTTGATCCTTGTCCCTATTAATGATTACTTTTTGTCATTGTGAAATATACTTCTCCCGGTTTTCTCATAATAATAAGTTTAATGTTTGCTGGTTATTTAGATAGTTTGAAGGCGTGTGAAGGTAGAAAAAGTATACACTGGATTACAGACAATAACCAGGTATAATAATCCGTATATGTTAGTTAATGACATGTAATAATCGGCCCTCAGATTATAGACGTGTGTTTACAGTGTTCACACTTAAGATAGGAACATCCTCGTGAGATTGTGCTGGGTGTCTCTTGTCTCACCCTCCCTCCTTGTCACTTTCCTTTATGTGCCATCCAGACAACACACTTAGACAACACCAGGTCGTTTTCGTCTCGCCGTGCACCTGGTTACTCGGAATTCTCATAGGTCCTTAAAGTCGGCCTCCAGTTTCGTTCCTACTCACAGTGGCTTGATGGTGATGTTTGGGTGGGGGAGGGGAAGGAAGGGTCTACCTGCTGATGTTATGGGAGTTAAGTTCACATTGTTGTTTGGAGGGTGGTAAGACTGTGTCCCTCATCTGTTAATGGTGGGGTTCATGTTGCTGTTTGGAGGTGTGGTAAAGGGGATATATCACAGGTTATTAGTGTCTGAGGATGTAAAGAATTTGATAAAAGTTTTCAGGGTTTTATATTTAGTGAATCTGAATCCGTCCCGCCTCTTGATGTGTTCCCTTTACCCATATTTTCATCACCTGGACGACGATCACCTGCTGTATGACCTATCCAGTGAGGTGTACATCTGAGGTACTGTATAGAAGTGAGGATGGGAGAAAGCCTGGGACAGCAGCCATATAGACAGATTTATGGGTGTAGGTTTAATGTTAGTAAATGGTACACAGGAAAGTATTGATAAAGATAGGCATTTATTCCTCTTGTTTGGGTTATGGTGGCGTGAGTGTTATCGTACACCCCGCTGCGCTATATCAACCCATCCTCGACACAGATATCAGATGGTGCAGGTAACCCCGGCAGGTAAACTTCAGCAGGTGTAGCGCTAAAACAACAACAAAAACAATCACCACAACAATGTCAACCACAACAAAAACAACCACAACAAATACAACCACAACAAATACAACCACAACAACAACGTCAAATACAGCCACAACAAAAACAACCACCACAACAACAAATACAACCACCACAACAACAAATACAACCACCACCACAAAAACAACCTCCACCACCACAACAACAAATACAACCGCCACAACAAATACAACCACCACAACAACAAATACAACAACCACCACCACAACTACAACAACAACCACCACCACAACAACAAATACAACCACCACAACAAAAACAACCACCACCACAACAACAAATACAACCACAAAAACAACCACCATAACAACAAAAACAACCACCACAACCAAAACAACCACCATAACAATCACAACAACAACAACTATTCCCGGCGTCACACACACATCCTATCACACACCTGTACAAGTTCCCCTCACCGCCAGTCTCCAGGTGTGTTTCGCTGCCAATTTACGTCTGTGATATTCATTTTTACTCCTTATTTCTGTAAACTGGTGCTATTTCTCGAGCCTGAATTACCTCATTATCTGGGTGCTCGGGTAATATTCCTGAGAACGAGGTCTCCCTCCTACTGTTCCAATGTTTCTTAGGTGCAGTTTTGGCCTGACTGAGCGTCGTCTTTGCCTCAGTGGGGGACGTCCGCTAACTGGTGATTCTCATTGTTCCGTCAGTCTTAATCGTATATATTCAAGCCATCATTGGGTCTGGGTTAATAAGAGTCGACTATAATCGTGTGTTCTTGAGTCGACTATAATCTTCTGTTCTTGAGTTGACTATAATCTTGTGTTCTTGAGTCGACTATAATCTTGTGTTCTTGAATCGACTATAATCTTGTGTTCTGGAGTCGACTATAATCTTGTGTTCTGGAGTCGACTATAATCTTGTGTTCTGGAGTCGACTATAATCTTGTGTTCTGGAGTCGACTATAATCTTGTGTTCTGGAGTCGACTATAATCTTGTGTTCTTGAGTCGACTATAATCTTGTGTTCTTGAGTCGACTATAATCTTGTGTTCTGGAGTCGACTATAATCTTGTGTTCTGGAGTCGACTATAATCTTGTGTTCTTGAGTCGACTATAATCTTGTGTTTGAGTCGACTATAATCTTGTGTTCTGGAGTCGACTATAATCTTGTGTTCTGGAGTCGACTATAATCTTGTTCTTGAGTTGACTATAATCCTGTGTTCTTGAGTTGACTATAATCTTCTGTTCTTGAGTTGACTATAATCCTGTGTCTTGAGTCGACTATAATCCTGTGTTCTTGAGTCGACTATAATCCTGCATTCTTGAGTCGACTATAATCTTGTGTTCTGGAGTCGACTATAATCTTGTGTTCTTGAGTTGACTATAATCTTCTGTTCTTGAGTTGACTATAATCCTGTGTTCTTGAGTCGACTATAATCCTGTATTTTTGAGTCGACTATAATCTTGTGTTCTGGAGTCGACTATAATCTTGTGTTCTGGAGTCGACTATAATCTTGTGTTCTTTAGTCAACTATAATCTTGTGTTCTTGAATCGACTATAATCTTGGTGTGTATGTGTGTGATAGACTGGCTGACTGGCTGATGATGTTGACAGTGGCGTAGTGTTATCCTTAAATGGTCAGGTGTGTGAAGGTGTTTGTGGGGAAGCGTTATCTGCCGCACCATCTACTGATAACAAAGGAGCTGTCGGTACAATACCTCCTTTGTGTACTCCCTGTCTAGATCGTAACACTTATCCCAACCCCACTCCATCAAGTAAAGTTAAAGAGCTTATAATCATCAGGTGAAGTAAGGATTAATCTTCAAGTGATCCGTAGTTATTTGTGGTTAGATGAGTTGAAGGAATAACTGCTGTGTAGAGGTGATGATGTATGGTGAGTGATAATGTACACAGAGTCAAAAAAGTATCTTCACGGATGGTCCCGATGGATTTAAAAAAAAGAACACTGCTGTTGTTGTCTCGGTATATGGTTGAAATACTGTGGTGGATGCAGTTGTCTATACAATCAAGGACATGAAGGTGTTTGTGTTGACGCCTGAACATCTATAGTTTTTTTTTTCCTGATATATCTGTTCAAGTCCTGATTGCTATTTATGACCAAACGATTGTCTTCTGACCGCGATTTCTTTTATTTTTTTTTTATTTTTTTTTACGAGATTACAGTAAGTTACGATATTGGAATAGTGAAAATACACGATCTCTCTCTCTCTCTCTCTCTCTCTCTCTCTCTCTCTCTCTCTCTCTCCAAAATGTAAGTGAGCACGTTGAGTGAGGTGACGGGGGTTTCAGAGGGAGTTAGACGTCGTGTTACGTAAGGGTTACACAGCCAGTGTTCAGGGGGCAGGTGACACTAAATGACAGGTAAGTCAACATAACACTTGTACCTGGAACGTGTTGCTGCAGGAGGCCTATCGGTGCCCGTCTTAAAAATTACCTGTCCTAACCTAACCTAAACTTGTAACTGCTCGTAATTGTAACTTTTTTCGGAATCTAACATGTTGAAAAATCGTATAAATTCTATATATTTTGTTCTTGTATTTTATTAATTTGCTATTTTTAAAGGTTACTATTATTATTATTGTTATTAGCTGTTTTTGTTGTTGCTATTTTTCGTTGTATGATTTGATTGTTGTATTTTTCTCGTAATTTATGTATATTGTATTTAAACTTTAATATACTGTATGAAATGTTTAGCTTTATTTACTTAGTCTTAGCTTTAGCACCGATTTTTAGCTTTATCACCAATTCTTAGCTGTAGCACCGATTCTTAGCTTTAGCACCGAGTCTTAACTTTAGCACCGAGTCTTAGCTTTAGCACAGAGTCTTGTTTTCAGGTTGATTATTTCCCCCCACAATATATATATTATTACACCTGCTAATTATTCAAAGATCTCTCACCTTTAACCCGAATCATTAGGTTGGATTCAGAAGAAGTTAATGATCACTTTATGTTCGACTCTTGATTAGTAATTATAACTCACCATTAGGAGGGATTAGTGGTTGTGGGAGTTAAGTTTTTTTCGGCATTGTAAACCATATTATGTTAATGTTAGGTTTAGTTAATGTTATGTGGTGTTTTGTTGTGTTTAACTTAGGTGTTGTCAATTTGGTTAGGTTAGGTTAGTTTAGATTAGGTTAGGTTAGTTTAGATTAGGTTAGGTTAGTTTAGATTAGGTTAGGTTAGTTTAGATTAGGTTAGGTTAGTTAATGTTATGTGATGTTTTGTTGTGTTTAACTTAGATGTTGTCAATTTGGTTAGGTTAGGTTAGTTTAGATTAGGTTAGGTTAGTTTAGATTAGGCTAGGTTAGTTTAGATTAGGTTAGTTAATGTTATGTGATGTTTTGTTGTGTTTAACTTAGATGTTGTCAATATAGGTTAGGTTAGGTTAGTTTAGATTAGGTTAGGTTAGTTTAGATTAGGTTAGGTTAGTTAATGTTATGTGATGTTTTGTTGTGTTTAACTTAGATGTTGTCAATATAGGTTAGGTTAGGTTAGTTTAGATTAGGTTAGGTTAGTTTAGATTAGGTTAGTTAATGTTATGTGATGTTTTGTTGTGTTTACCTTAGATGTTGTCAATATAGGTTAGGTTAGGTTAGTTTAGATTAGGTTAGGTTAGTTTAGATTAGGTTAGGTTAGTTAATGTTATGTGATGTTTCGTTGTGTTTAACCTAGATGTTGTGTATGTAGGGGTGGAGAGCGGGTCCCCTGACTAGAGTGTATGAGTCATGGGAACATCTACTTTAGTCAGGGCGCCTCACATACTCTGTTATTTATGATATATCCCAGATTTTGTGTGTTTTCTGTGGCTTGCGTTCAGTGTTGGTTCATGGCTTTGTTGGTTTACACTATTGTTCACTGTTTCGTTATCTCTAAAGCCATTGGTTGGTTATCTCTTCACCACACTGACTTAACTAATCTCTCTCTCTCTCTCTCTCTCTCTCTCTCTCTCTCTCTCTCACACACACGACTTTTATTTATTTTGGATTTTGGTACGAATGAAAATCCATCAGCGTGAATGTTTTGGCCCTGAGAGAGAGAGAGAGAGAGTAATCACATCTCCCTAGTGACGTTGGTTATAGATTTAATCACTGTTATTGTGGTAGATAAAGCTTTAAAAAAAAAGATCGTAGCATGAAAGACTAACCCTTGATTATTGTGTAGTGTTAAATGCTGTATTGTTTTATTTCTTCTGGCTAACAACTTTTTCGTCAGCTTTGGAAAAAAAAATAACATGGGGATTTTTTTTTTCTTTCGCCTTCAGCATCAAAACAATCATGGGTTTGTTGTCAGTGGCTGTTGTTTACTTGAGTTCAGATAATGCAGTGGTGAAAAAATTCCCTGTACACCTGTAAAAAATTCCTCTACATCTGTAAAAAAAATCCCTATACACCTATAAAAATTCCCTATACACCTATAAAAATTCTCTATACACCTGCAAAAAAATCCCTATACACCAGTAAAAAAAATATCCCTATCCACCTGCATTGATGAACCACCACAAGCCACCGTTGTTTATGGCTGGTGTGTGATAGTAGAGAAACCTGAAGGGACAATAATCATAAACCCTGGCAACCTAACCTGACTGTTTCCGGTGGCAGTAATCTCGTGGGAACAAACTTGCTAGCTGGGGAAATTTTTGCCCGTGGGTCATCGTTGCTTATACTCCAGCCTGGACGGATATACTGAATGTTTCCTATATCATTTACCGCTGTTTAAGAGGCAGAGGGACATTTTAGTTGTGCATTTGTCAAGATCGTATAGCTAGGTATAGATATTAGGCAGAAATTAGTGAAGTGTGTCTCTTAATAAGGTGTAATAGAGACAGAAATTTGTATTGTGTGCCTTCCCCTTCACTAGTGCGTTTACAGGGGCTCTTTATATAAACATTCCATAAATCAGTACATTGAGATATTTGTTTTAATATTGTTTTACTTTGATTCCATATTATGTTTACTATTGCGAATTTCCTCCCGTCGAATGTAAACAAACACAGCGCTGCCACACTGCACAGAACCTGACGAGCCCCTGTAAACGCACAAGTGAAGGGGGACTGTATGTGTTGTCTTGTTAGGCCTTCCCTTGGTTGTTCAGGTGTGATGCTCCCGCGGTGTTGGTCCTATAAACACTGGAGGGGAATTTAGGATTAGTTGGGTCACGTCAAGATGGCATAGTTGAATTTATATCACCTTAAATTTAATCACGCTAATCTAACCTAATCAACTCTGACTTAACCTAATGTATTCTAACCTTATCTAATTAACCTAATCCAATGTAAGCTAACCTAATCTAACCTAATTTAATCTAACTTAATCAAACCTAACCTGTAATTATCAGGTACACACAAAAAAGTTAGGATGCCTAATATTCACTTTGATCCGACTCTCTCTCTCTCTCTCTCTCTCTCTCTCTCAATATTCAAACTAAAATTGTATGCATGCAATCACTCAGCTGCACGAAATGATATACTGACGGCGTTGTTATTGTTCGCTGCAGTCATTGAACGTTTGGGGAGAGACGTCATTCACCTGGAGGTTTAATAATGCATAGTGTTTAAGATTTTTTTTTTTGTATTTACTTTATTAATGAGTTCGGGTTTTGTGTGTTTGATTTTCTCTTATTATCGTTCTGTTGTGGCTTTTGATGAGTTGTTTCAGTCTGTGTTGGTGTGTCACTTAGGTGGGGAGTTTTAGTATGTGATGTGATGGGATTCTCACAGCTATTGCCATGGTCGTTGGGATTGTTTCGTAATGTTGTATTCATGTTAAGTGTTTGCTGTGTTTTCCGGTCACTGTTACAATATCAGCAGTGTGTGTGTGTGTGCCCCCCAGAGAGAGCCTAGTACGATGATTTAACGCCGGAGTTTCAGACAGACAGACAGACATATTTACTTTTTGATGTGAAAGTTTGTGAAGGGCGTGGAAGTTGCAAAGCTGTCCAATAAAACTTCATTAAAAGTTCTAAACGATGAAAATTTCCACTGAAGTTCCTCAGTGAAATGTTCCTTGTTGATAGCGTGAGGCACTTTGTCATCGTCTCTCTCTCTCTCTCTCTCTCTCTCTCTCTCCTTTACAAGTAATAATAAGTCCGTGTCAATGTATTTTTTGTTATTAACCCTTTAAGGAAGAGGGGGTGAATAATAGTCCTCAAAGGGTTAAATTATCGTCCTCAAAGGGCTAAATTATCGTCCTCAATGGGTTAAAACCTCATCATCAAAGGGTTAAAACCTCGTCATCAAAGGGTTAAAACCTCGTCCTTAAAGGGTTAAAACCTCGTCCTTAAAGGGTTAAAATATCGTCCCCAAAGAGTTAAGCTCAGTACTTTTTTTTTACGCATCTTTGTTTTATTCTGATGATTACATTAGTCAAGTCTCCCGATGCTTTCACTAAGAATTAATAATACAGGTGAGGAATGTGATCTTCTTTTTTTCCATAGCAGCGGAGAAAGAAAACAAGATATATAATAAAAGGAAATGATTACAAAGAGAGAGAGAGAGAGACGGTAAACGGCAGAAAAAAAAGGTGTACAATGTTTTATCTCGTGTTGTATCCATCTCCAATCATTACCAAATCATCTGACCTCCCCACCCCACCCCACCCCACCCCACCCCACCCCACCCCTCCTCTCCTCTCTCCAGCCAATACTGACGAGAGAACAAAGACAGAACGATTAAGAGGAAGGACCATACACCATCATTCTTCTTCATCCTGTCTCATAGGAATGCTTGAGTGGGCCGACCTGAGTCCTCTGGTCAAACACTTTTATGTGTAGATGGGATCATTTTATGCCATACTGTCTTTCAAGCGTTTACCTCCGTTGGACGTAAAAAAAAGTAGTTTGGGGGGCACCTGAAGATTAGACACCCTAATACCAGCTGGGGTGGGTTAGGTTAGGTTTAAGGTGTCTAAGCTTCACACACACACACACACACACAATAAGCTGTATCAGTCCTGCTATTTGAGGGAGAAAGAGACAGTCGGTCACCACAAGGTATCACTCGACGACGCACGAGGGTATAAGTGTTGGCAGACTGGTGTAGGTGTTGCTATACAAGTAGGGAGTGTATCCAGGCGCCGCTGTGGTGCCGACCTTCCTCATCCTCCTCCTCATCCTCCTCCTCCTCCTCCTCCTCCTCCTCCTCCTCCACGTCGATACTTACCTCTGCTCCACCTCGGGGTCAGCTGTCTGCCTCCAACACACGTGTATAAGTCATGAGATTCCTGAGTTTACCGCAGGGGGGCGTGGTCGGGAGGTCATGTGGCGGGGGTGGGGGAGGGGTGCCAGGTGAAGGTGTATCAGGTGTTAGTGCCTATTAAGTCGAGGTTATGTGGTCATTCAAGGTCACGTGACAATAAGGTCAAGGTCACGTGGTAATAACTGTACACCAGGTGGAAGGTTAGATTAAGTTATGTTAGGTTAAGTCACATTAGGTAAGGTTAGTTTAAGGGTTTAGGTTAGGTTAGGTTAGTACACCAGTTGGAATAAGCTACTAAGTCAGGATTGTCATGATGTCTCGTGGTAGTATCCGCCTCATTGACCTCATTCGTTACCTCATCTGGGTCACGTGACACTTAAAGGATGTTTTTGTTGTTTTACTTCAAACACGCGAGGCCTGATAGCTGGAAGGGGGGTGGGATGTAGGGAGGGAAGAGGAGGTAGGGAGGGGGAGGGTGATAGAGTGAAGAGGGCAAGGAGACTAAGAGTAGGGGGTGTAGACGGAGGTAGAGGTGAGAGAGGAGGAAGAGGGGAAGGAGACTAAGGAAGAATGGAGGAGGAGACGGCGGAAGAGGAAGGCGAGGAGGAAATTCTGTCCACACGATTACAAACAGTAAGGAAGGCTACAACCTAATTAATGGTTTAGGCTTCACTGCTCTCTCCTTGCGTTGTTTTCTTTCTTTCTTTCTTTCTTTCTTTCTTCTTTCTTTCTTTCTTCTCCTCCTTTCTTTATTCTTCCTTCTTCCTTCTTTCTTCCTTCATTTTTCCTTCTTTCTTCCTTCTTTTTTCCTTCTTTCTTTCTTTGTTTCTTTCTTATTTCTTTTCCTCCTCCTTTCTTTCTTCTTCTATTCCTCGCTTTCTTCGATGTCTTGTTATTGTTACACTTATTTCGTTTTTCTTTGTGTTTTCTTTGTGTATTTATGGCGGTGATGGTGGTAGTAGTGGTGGTGGTAATGGTGGTGGTAATGGTGGTAGTAGTGGTGGTGGTAATGGTGGTAGTAGTGGTGGTGGTAATGGTGGTAGTAGTGGTGGTGGTAATGGTGGTAGTAGTGGTGGTGGTAATGGTGGTGGTAGTAGTGGTGGTGGTAATAGCGGTGGTAGGATAAACACAGCTGATCTTGACCCCGATATAATGATGTTTTCCCCAGAAGTAATACAGTAGTGGTAATATTAGGCTCAGGACTTATGACCCTAGCGTGTGTCTGATGGCCATTACCGGTCACTCCCCATCACTCTGGAGATTAGTGTGTGTGTGTGTGTGTGTGTATTATGTCATGTGCATGGGAAGGTGGGTGGGGGTGAGGAGGGGTGGGTGGTGGGGGTGTCTACCTTGGATCACTTTGGGCTACGTCGATGACCTACATACCACCCCCCCTCTCCACCCCACTCATCCCTCTCTCCACCCCCACTCATCCCTCACCCCATAATGTTCACCCATTTATCTGTTGTTGTAACGCCCACAAACACGCTCCTCCCCTCATTCATGCTCTCTCTCCTTTATTTTCAGTTTTCTTTCTCTCTCCCCTTCCTTTTTCTCTTTCTCAATGCCCTCACTCTCCCTCACTCCTGCCCTCACTCCTGCCCTCACTCTCCCTCACCCCTGCCCTCCTCACCCCTCCCTCCTGCCCCCCTCTCCCCCCTCCCCTCACTCTCTCCCTCCCCCTGCCCCTGCCTCCCCTCCCTCTCTCCCTCACCCCTGCCCCTGCCTCCCCTCACCACTTCTCACCCCCTCCCTCACCTCCTGCCCTCACCTCCCTCACCCCTGCACTCCACCTCACTCCTGCCCTCACCTCCTCACCCTGCACTCCTCCCCACCCCGCCCTCCCTCACCCCTGCCTCCCTCCCTCACCCCTGCCCCCCTCACCTCCTGCCTCACCTCACCCCTGCCCTCCTCTCCCTCACCCCTGCCCTCTGCCCTGCTCTCTCACCCTCACCCCTGCCCCTCACTCTCCCTCACCCCCTGCCCTGCCTCCCTCACCCTGCCTCCTCTCTCCCCTACCCTCTCCCTGCCTCACCCCTCCCTCCTCACCTCTCACCCCTGCACTCACTCTCCCTCCTGCCCTCCTCACTCTCCCTCACCTCCTGCCCCACTCTCCCCTCACTCCCCTGCCCCTCTCCCTCACTCCTGCCCTCACTCCTGCCCTCACTCTCCCTCACTCCTGCACTCACTCTCCCTCACTCATGCACTCACTCTCCCTCACTACAGCATTCATGGACTTCCTGTCAGGCGAGACTGTTGTCACCTCTATCCGCTTCACCTGACCTACAGTATTACTAGGGCTACAATTTATTACGTATAATAATAATAATGCTAATAATAGTAATGATGAGACAACTGTAATAATACTAATAATGTTATGTAACAGGTTTATTACAGTGATAACGACTTTAGACCCTGTAATAACCAGGTCGAAGTTATGAAATCTTGTTGTTACAGAGGTCATGTTATTATTGTCAGTTATAACGAATTATGTAAAGTACTTTTATTATTATTGTTATTGTTATTATTATTATTATTATTATTATTATTGTGGTTATTACTACAGTTGCCTCGTTGTTACTATTATTATTATTTATTATTATTATTATTATTATTATTAGTTGTAGTAGTAATGTAGTAGTAATAGTAAATGTAATAGTAGCATTAGTAGTAAGAGTAATAGCACAGTAGTAAAAGTAATAGCAATAGTAATAATAATGATACTATTCGTTGTCATTAGATCTTGTTGTTGTGTCTATGTGATAAATGGCCACAATTACGGGTCTTGTTTCCTTATCTTGTTATCACCACCGTTGATACTCGTCTACTTCCTGTCACGTTCATTAACAACTGCTATTTATATCTCTTAGGCGAGAGTTAAAACATTTCTGCAGCAGTCCCCCTCCCCTCCTACCCACCTCCCTCCTCCCCCTCCCCTCCTCCCCCTCCTTTCGACTCCCTACCTCCCTTCCCCGCCTCCTCACCTTCCCTCCTCAACTCCAACTCCTATTCCCTCCTTCTTCTCTTCCCCTTACAGCGACTCCCTACCTCCCACCCTCCCACCCCCCACCTCCTCCACACCACCCCACCAGAAAAAAAAAAATAAAATCATGATTCACTTTGTTTAGATTTTCCATTAAATTCTAAAAATCCGTAGAAGGTCTTAATTAACTCGATAAACTCAGGAATTTACGGCGAAGACTGGATTAAAAATAAGCTCTTGAAGCATTAAGTAAAAGTCTCTAGCATTAGTATAGTGTCATTCTTATCTGTATTAAATAGGGCTGGATGGAGGTGTTGGGTGGTTAGGTTTGTGTATGTGTTGGTAAATGGTTTAATAATTATCCGCGTAGTTGTGTAGTTTGGTGTGTTATTATTGACGTTATCTGTGTAATGAGGGGTGTCGTAGGTACTCTTGAGGATGAGGCGGGGAGTCTGTAAATAGATGTGAGTCTTTGTTGATGAGTTTAATACGTTGGGAAGTTTGACCCCAGGGTAGGAGCAGCTCGCCTAGTGTAGTGAGTTCCGGGGAATATATGTGAGAGGTGGGTGTTGGTGTGTCACTGGGACTCCCCGCCTCTTATGTCCCAGCCCACGTGTGCCCTGGTGAGGCGCCCTGCGGGACATGTTCACGTGTGGGGGGGTCTTTAAAGGCGGCCATCAACACCTTTCGGCCGCTCGCCCCCCTCCGCTCGCCCGCCCTCCACCATAAACGTGTGACTTATCATCGTTATGTCGGTTGTAATGGCCTGGGCGTGGGGAGTCCTGAGATGTGTAGGGGAGGAGAGAGGGGGGGGGGCGGTGAGGGGCGTTGGCGATGATGTTGACATTGCTGGGAGGGGGGGGGGGTAGGCGTTGACATCGTAGGGGCCTGATTTTATAAACACACACACACACACACACTCACTGTATAGTAAGGTCGTGTATGTGAGCTCGACTCCTCCCCTCCCTATACTACCCAATATAAAGACACATCTATCACCCCAAAAATTGAATCGGTAAATATGAATGTGTGACTACTGTGCTATTTTCCCATCCAATATTATTATTATTTTGTTTTTACTCATACTTGTAGACCCAGAACGAGGACTTCTTATCATACCTCAAGAACTATTAGTATGGTGTTATTACTAAGATGTACTGTTAAGCAGACTATTATTTATCATGAGACGTCGACATCTTGACACACACACACACACACACATCTGACAATCGTCTTTATGAATTCACTTTACCATTGTCATTATAATGGGAGGTGTTGTATGTAAGATATTTAATGGGTTATAATTCTATGAGGTAGTAGATAATGAAAATTACGATGTTATTTACTTTAGCAAAGCATTTGGCAGAGTACCGCATCAGAAGCTTCTGAGAAAAGTTAAGGTTCATGGTATCGAGGGAAAGTTTTAAATTGGATAAAATCATGGCTCACCGATAGAACACAGAGGGCCAGCGAAGATGGTTTTAAATCTGAGTGCGGCTGTGTAACTACCGGGGTTCCCCAGGGGTCATTACTGGGCCTACTCTTGTTCATAATCTACATAAACGATCTAGATACTGAGATCAGCAGTGACATAAGCAAGTTTGCGGATGACACCGAAATAAGGCGGCAGATTAATTCAGGGCAGGATGCAAATGCACTACAGGAGGATTTAAATAAACTGCAGGAGTGGTCAGAAAAATGGCAGATGATATTCAACACCAGCAAGTGCAGCGTACTTAATATTGGAAAAACGAATACTGCCAATGTATACAGCCTTAACAACATCAACCTACGGCCTAGAAAACAGTGCGTTAATGTTCGAAATAAGGCAAACAGAGTATTGGGTTTTATATCTAGAAGTGTAAGTAACAAGAGTGCAGAGGTCTTATTGGAACTATATCTTGCGCTAGTCAGGCCACGCCTCGATTATGCTGTTCAGTTCTGGTGCCCTTATTATAGAATGGAAATCAATTCACTGGAGTCGGTTCAGCGAAGAATGACGAAAATGATTCCGGGACTTAGAAACCTTCCATATCAGGATAGGTTAAAGAAACTTAACTTGCATTCCCTAGAAAGACGAAGAGTGCGGGGAGACATGGTAGAAGTATTTAAGTGGGTGAAAGGAATCAATAAAGGCGATATAGATAAAGTTTTTATAATATCCGAGCAGGATAGGACTCGGAGCAACGGATTTAAGTTGGATATGTTTAGGAGGGAGATAGGAAGAAACTGGTTCACAAATAGGGTGGTAGACGAGTGGAACAAGCTTAGCAACTTTGTAGTAAGTGCGGGAACTCTGGAAAGTTTTAAAATGAGGCTAGATAGATTCATGGATGATTGAGAGTGGTAGTCTTTCTCGACAGGAGCTGCCATGTACAGACCAACCGGCCTATTGCAGACTCCTTATTTTCTTATGTTCTTGTCTGTATATGGTGAATAATCTAGTATATACTCGACTTAATGGACCTTAATAGTTGTTGAAGCAGCAGGAATACATTATAACATCAACATACTGTACGGTATTATATTCTTGACACACCGGCTGACCCGACCCGACGATTTGACCTCAATGGCCCTATGAAACTAGGTCAAGGCCATTCTGGGGAGAGCTTGATGTAGAGGTAACACTGAAGTAAATGTCGAGGCTCTTGCTTCATTTGTTTCAGGGGCTTTGGGTTCACGTCTCACACGCACACACACAACGCGCGCACACACACACGCCTATTGAGGTTGTTAACGAGTGCTCAGAACGCTACATCGAAATTGATTCCATCTTGTGTGTTTGCTGAAAAAATAATGGCATTGTTTGTTTTAATTGAGGATACCATACCGCTCCCCCTCCTCCGTCAGCCCTTCCCCTCCTCCCCTAGCCACCCCCTCCTCCCCTAGCCAAACCCCTCCTCCCCTAGCCAACGCCCCTTCCTAGCCAACCCCTCCCTTCCTCCTCCCCAGCACTTTCCCTCCTTCCCAGCCCTCCTCCAACGCTCTCCCTCCTCCCCCACCTCTAATGGAAAACCACATTCTTAAAGCGTTTGGAAATGTTGCTCCAGAATGAAAGTACCTTAGCTGGATGCCAGGACTTTATCTTATACATGATTACTGATTATAAAGTGAACCTAAGTAGCCAAACATTGATCATCAGCTGCGTTAGTGAGGAGTGCTTGTGTGTGCGCGTGTGCAGATGGTGAATAGTATATATGCTAGCTCGAGAAAGGAGGCCATGGTAAAGTCAAATCAGTCAGTCAGTCAATCAAAGTCAGTCAAAAAGAGCATTCGTAGAGATGACTAACACAGTTTAATCCCTTCATCACAGCTACGCTACGTTTAATTTAGGTAACACCAGATTATTTTATTCAGCACAGAAGGGGGCCCCGTACACAAAGGGTTCGTTCAAAAAGAAGGGTGACGTAAATCATCCATTACACGTGTCTAGGTTAGTGGGGGATTTTGGACAAACGGAGACTGACTTGGCTGGCTTGGGGCGTAAATGTTTTAGGGTAGGTTTGATTTGGTGAGGTTCAGGTCAGGTCAGGTTAGGTTAGGTTAGGTGAGGTTCAGGTCAGGTTAGGTTAAGTTTGGTTAGGTTAGGTTTGGTGAGGTTCAGGTTAGGTTAGGTTTGGTTAGGTTAGGTTTGGTGAGGTTCAGGTTAGCTTAGATTTGGTTAGGTTAGGGAATTTTATGCGTTTATTCTCAACCCCGAATCTTGTTAATATAGGGGAAAGAATAAAGGATTTGTGTACCGGGCCAGAGTGAGTGTAGGTGGGTGTAGTTATTATTGTATGGTGGGCAGGGTGGGTGTAGTTATTATTGTATGGTGGGCAGGGTGGGTGTAGGTGGGTGTAGTTGTATGGTGGGCAGGTGGGTGTAGTTATTATTGTATGGTGGGCAGGGTGGGTGTAGGTATGGTGGGCCTGTATTGTATGGTGGGCTGTAGTTATTATTGTATGGGGGTAGGTGTAGGTGGGTGTGTATTGTGGTGGGCAGGGTGGTGTATGGTGGGCAGGGTGGGTGTGGGTGTAGTGGGCCAGAGTTAGGTGGGTGAGTTGTTATTGTATGGTGTTGGGTGTGTATGGTGGGCAGGGTGTGTAGTTATTATTGTATGGTGTGAGTATGGCCAGTAGGTGGGTGTAGTTATTATTGTATGGTAGTGTGGTGTGTAGTTATTATTGTATGGTGGGCAGGGTGGGTGTAGGTGGGTGTAGTTATTATTGTATGGTGGGCAGAGTGAGTGGTGGTCCACCAGCAGTGACCCACCACTCCGCTACCTGTGGACATGATGATAAATCGATGGGAAACGACCCGCGAAAGAGGAGAGCCAATTTGTGGTTGGGGGGGAGGTGAGGGGGTGAAGGAGGGTCATCTATGAGGAAGGAGGAGAGGGGGTGATGGAGGTCATGTGTGTGAGAGGAGGGAAGGAGGAGGGTCATCTGTGAGGGAGGAAGGGAGGGTCATTTGTGTGAGGAGGGAAGGAGGAGGGTGTGAGGAGGGTTTGTGTGAGGGGAGGGAAGGAGGAGGATCATTTGTGTGAGGGAGGGTGAAGGAGGGTCATCTGTGGAGGGAGGGAAGGAGGATCTGTGGGAGGGAGGGAAGGAGGAGGGTCATCTGTGTGTGAGGAGGTGTGTGTTGGAGGGAGGGAAGGAGGAGGGTCATTTGTGTGAGTGAAGGAGGAAGAAAGAAGAGAGGAGGGGTGGGGAGAGAGGGAGGGTGAAGGAGAGAGGGAGGGTGAAAGAGAGGGGAGGGTGAAGAAGACAGGGAGGGGTGAAGGAGAGGAGAAGAGGGGAGGTGAGGAGGGGGAGAGAGGGAGGGTGAAGAGAGGGAGGGTGAGGAGAAGAAGAGAGGGAGGGTGAAGGAGAGAGGGGAGGGTGAAGGGAGAGAAGGAGGGTGAAGGAGAGAGGGAGGGTGATGGAGAGAGGGAGGGTGAAGGAGAGGAGGGTCATCTATGTGAGGGTAGGGAGGGTGAAGGAGGAGGGTCATCTGTGTGGGTGAAGGACGGAGGGTGAAGGAGAGAAGGTCATTCGTATGAGTGATAACCATCCTCATCGAGCGCCACAAGTCATTACGGAGCTCATCCACCACAGATTGCCGGATGAGGGAGAGCAATGACCGGTCGTTAATAATCCGGCCGGTATTATCCCCAGATAGAATGATTCAATGCAGTTTGTGGGGTAATACGGCCGTGTGCTGGAGTTTGAGTTTGGATTAGAACTAGATGTATAATAATAATAGTAATGTTGATGATGATAATAAACAACAATAACAATAATAATGAAATCAATAATAATAACAATAATAATAATAATATCTTACCTTTTCATTAACAATTTATATCTAAAAAAAAATAATCAGGTTGAATTTAATTACCTCATGATCGAACCAAAATTAAATTGGCTCTTTAATAAGATTTACTAACGTAGGTTCATAACAGTTCAAATAGTTACATGTAAATTTATTCAACCTATATTTCCCACTTTCTTTCTTATTCTACATAACCTACATGGAGTTGAACGTCAGTAGTTAAGATGGACGCTAATTGTTGTAGAGGTTTTTAGGGCTCAGAATCCATCCATATATACTGTCTATTTCGCTTTATAATTCTCTATATATATCGTTTCTTCTTATTGTTCCATTCCATCTGTCCCTTGCTATTCCACCTGTACCTTCCATTCCACCTGTTCCTTCCCATTCCACCTGTCCCACATATTCTTCATTGACCTACCTGTGAGCCGTCCTTCTGTCTACTAATCTGGTGAGGAATTGACGTAGTTGTTTAGTTATCTGAAGGTTTATTATAGGATGTTAGTGGGCTGCATTTCTTATGGGCCTCGTACCTAACCTAACCTAACCTAACCTAACTTAAATTAACCTGACCTGACCTAACCTAAATTAACCTAACCTAACATAACCTAACCTAACCTAACCTAACCTAACCTAAATTAACCTAACCTGACCTAACCTAAATTAACCTAACCTAACCTAAATTAACCTGACCTGACCTAACCTGAATTAACCTATCCTAACCTGACCCAACCCAACCCATCCTAACCTAACCCAGTCTCTAGGCTTGGGACTCATTGTAATTAGGACCTCTTAAGACTGGGATCCATAAGTATTAGGACCCTTAAGACTGGGACCCATTATAATTAGGACCCCATAAGACCAGGACCCATTAGGATAGGTCCTCCGTTCTATTTACCAGGGTACATTAGGGTGTAAACTGAAGGTATATTAGAGCCGAGACCCATTGGCCAGTCACCCTTCCTGGCACACAGGATCACGTGCTTCGGTGTGGGCCAATACTCCCCTGAAACAACTGGCTCACACACACACACACACACACACACACACACACACACACACACATATATATATATATATATATATATATATATATATATATATATATATATATATATATATATATATATATATATATATATATATATATATTACACCCAAGGGAGAGATCTGTTGTATGTGACGCCTGGTCCACGTGACAGACAGACAGACATACATACATCCTGGATTGCAGGTGTATCATTGGGTGTACTACACAAGGCCTATACATTGCACACACACACACACACACACACACACACACACACACACACACACACACAAAAAAGTATCTTCATGGAAGGGATCGATGAATTTCATAATGAACACTGCGACTCCTGTTGTCTCGGTAGGGTTGTCAAAATTCTTCGTCCGTTGTGTCAAAATTGTACATAAAATCGTTAAGATACTGTTTGCCTCTCCCCCTCCCCGTTGGGGGATCGTGTCCTGGCGCTCAGTTTTGTTACTTTTATTTACGCATTTTGTCAACCGTCATCACCATCATCATCACCTCCATTTTACCTCTCAGTGTTGGCGTTCTTATTTATAACCGAAATTTCAGAAGCAGGACAGAAATTGCTCCGATATTTTGCTTGTTAAGTTTTTCATGACTAATAAATTATTCCTCCGCATCGTGTCATTTCTCATTTAAGACCGTACTTCTTCAATTTCCCTCCTAGGTCTTACTTCTCATCTCCTTCCTCTTTCTTTTCCCCTCCTGATTTTCCCCCTTAAATCTTCCTCCTTACCTTCCTGGGGGGGGTCCTCCTTGATCTCTTTTCCAAACCTTACTTCTGTAAAATGGCAGATGAAATTCAATGTGGACAAATGTAAAGTACTTAGTCTAGGAGATGTGAACAGAGAAACTAGATACCAGATGAACAACGATGCCATAGAGAAATCCGACTGTGAGAGAGATTTAGGAGTAATGATAAGTAGGAATCTTAAGCCAAGTAAACAATGTGTATTTGCTCGAAACAAGGCTAATAAAGTACTTGGGTTCATACAAAGGAGTGTTATTTACAAGACTTGCGAGGTCATCCTAAAAATATATCTTGCGCTTGTGAGACCACACCTGGATTACACAGTTCATTTCTGGTCACCGTATTACAGAATGGATATAAAATCCCTAGAAAGAATTCAGAGGAGATGACGAGACTAATCCCGGGCATAAGGAACCTTGAGTACAGAGACAGGTTAAAGCATCTTAATTTGCACTCCCTCGAGAGACGTAAAGTGAGGGGCGATATGATAGAGGTGTATAAATGGAAGTCAGGGCTGAACAAAGGGGACATTGCAGAGGTACTCAAACTATCCAACCAGGAGCGACTCGAAACAATGGTTTTAAATTAGACAAATTTAGATTTAGGCGTGAGATAGGTAACTACTGGTTTGGAAATAGAGTAGTGGATGAATGGAACAAGTTACCAAACATCATCATTAACTCGAATACGCTGGATAGCTTCAAACATAGGTTGGGTGCTTATATGAGCAATAGGGGTTGGGTGTAAAGAGGACTGTCCAGTATGGGCCATTAGGCTCGCTGCAGTTTCCTCCATTCTTATGTTCCCCCTCATCTTATACGCCTGGTCTTTCCCTCTGAGCCCCTTCTCTCGGTCTTCCCCCTGAGCCCCTTCTCTCGGTCTTCCCCCTGAGCCCCTTCTCTCGGTCTTCCCCCTGAGCCCCTTCTCTCGATCTTCCCCCTAATCCCTTTCTCTGGGTCTTCCCCCTGACCTCCCTCCTCTCGGTATAGTTGTTGTTATGTTAGACAACGCCTCACACAGCGGGGGAGAAGTATTAATGTGTTTTAGACGCCTGAGTGAACGCTGACTCTTTATCGTTGTATTGAAGCAATGTTTTAGTATTAAGTTAGAATGTCGGTGGAGGGTTTTGATGTCAAGGAGGAAAGGATATATGCACATCACAGCATATGCAAATTATCAAGTGAAAAGTGGACTAAAGTAAATTTTTATATCAGGTTAAAATCATATCGCTAGTTGAATGTCTGACCGTCAGCACTCGACTAATGTACTGTTTTTTCTGTTTCTCCTACAGGTAAGATCTCGTCCATCTCCCCAGCAGGAAGATGTAAGGCATCAGGTATGAGTATATTGCTATATATTGATTCGTCCCTTTGAAGTTCACACCTCTTGGTTAGTTTTAATTACTGGAGTATCTCTCCGGCATATATTTTTTCCTGTTTAGTAAGAGTGCAAGAGCAATTTGGTTTAAATATCCAGCAAGCGATGCTTCTGTGTACTTGTACCTCGAGCTCAAACACACGATCAAACAAAGTCAAGTGGGGCAAGTTTACGCGGTGTGGACACAAGGGAAGGTACATAGCAAGGTGTAAACACGTCAGCCAAGGAAAGAGTCCAAGAGAAACTCTGGCTCTTGATGCTGCCACGTGCACAGTAGGGTCCTCACGTGATGGCCAGGACGTGTGGGTTAATACTGCCGCGTGTACAGTAGGGTCCTCACGTGATGGCCAGGACGTGTGGGTTAATACTGCCACGTGTACAGTAGGGTCCTCACGTGATGGCCAGGACGTGTGGGTTGATTCTGCCACGTGTACAGTAGGGTCCTCACGTGAAGGCCAGGACGTGTGGGTTAATACTGCCACGTGCACAGTAGGGTCCTCACGTGATGGCCAGGACGTGTGGGTTAATACTGCCGCGTGTACAGTAGGGTCCTCACGTGATGGCCAGGACGTGTGGGTTAATACTGCCACGTGTACAGTAGGGTCCTCACGTGAAGGCCAGGACGTGTGGGTTAATACTGCCGCGTGTACAGTAGGGTCCTCACGTGATGGCCAGGACGTGTGGGTTGATTCTGCCACGTGTATGGTAGGACCTGAACACATGACAATATAGTCAACCTTCCTCTAATATGCAACAACCCGTAATAATTTCCACCTGTCAATATACACATACTCACCCCCATCCCCCCCTCCCCATATACAGGTATTAGCAAGAACTCGTTAACTGTTGCTAGTGTAGACCAATGCTATCTTGTAGGCCTCTTTACATATACACCTTTAGATTGACTACTTAATTTGAGTTTTAAGTAGTTTCATTAATTTTTGCGTCATTGGGGGTCTTTACCTGTTTTACATACGACCCGAGTTGATTGATTCATTCATTACCTAGATATACCACCTTTTGAACACGTGTGATAGTCTGCACGTTCTTTTGGTCAGAACACGTGGGATAAAGGTGTGTTACACGTGTTGTTGTGGGTCAGAACACATGGTGTAACTGGAGCTAGTGGCAGAAACCACGGTGTATCAGAGTCTCGGCGCGGCCACACCACCGCCGTCAGACCAGGTGAGTCTATCAGGTGCACGGGGGAAGGCCAGGCGATGAATGAAAACAAAGAGAACTGTTTTCATTCTTTTTAGGTTTATTTTAATTATTTTTAGTATATTTTCATTCATTAAATCAGAAGTAAGAGGACAGGTACAGATAGAAATGTACAGCCACCTGCACTTATATCTTGTACAGCGGCTGGTTTGTTTTGTGAGATTTGGCAGCTCTTTGTTTGTTTACATCTCTTTAAAACTCCCGGAATGGCCCGAAGGGATCCTCGGAATAGTAGCCAGACGTAGGATGCTAGATAAACATTCCACACAGTTGCCACATCTCACACAATGCAATAGCCACTGTACCAGGTGTAAGTGTCTGCATAGTGTTAGCAATTTAAATTATCTCTACCTGTATCCATGAAAAGTACCTGTACTATTTATTAATTAGTATAAAAAAACTATAATACACACTGTACCACTTCGTCTATCCTTGTATCTGTACTGTACCTGTATTGCCATTTCTGAACTAAAGTCACTGGCAATAAATGAAACCCATACAACCTACCCTGTATTTCCTGTATTGGGACCCATTAGGACAGAACCCTATCATAAAGTTCCTCTGATCGGTCACGAATACCTGGTGATCTATTGTATTGTAGGACTGGACAGTGTGTTGACTCCTGTGCTGCCGCCTGCCTGTGTGTGTGTGTGTGTGTGTGTGCGTGCGTGTGTGTGCGTGTGTGTGCGCGTGTGCGTGTGTGTGCGTGCGTGCCTGGTTTATGTATGTATGCATATATTTGCCTATGAATATACAGTATATAAATGCCGAGTATTTGTATGATTTTGCGTGGTATATGTATGTATATTTATGTAAGTATGCATGCATTTGCTTCTATGCATATGTGTGTGTGTGTGTGTGTGTGTGTGTGTGTGTGTGTGTGTGTGTGGCGAAAAGAAACAAAATTTAGATAAGACCTTTTGTCGCACGATGAGTTAATGCTACAACGTCACGCTGCAGCTAACCATTTTCCAGAAACATTTAAAGAGGAGAGAGAGAGAGAGAGAGAGAGAGAGAGAGAGAGAGAGAGAGAGAGAGAGTTTGGAGGGTTCAGGCTCTCCTCTGCCCTCCTCTCTCCTCCTCTCTCCCCTCCCTGGTCACTCCTCCTCCTGTTCTCCTCCTCCTCTTGCCTCCGTTTGGGTGACATAAACTCTTGGACTCAGGCTGGCAACTTTGATAATTCTTAGAAATCGTTTGGCCATTTTGATAGCTCCTTTAAATGATAAGGGTGGCCACTTTGACATATCATAGTTAGGCTGGCCACTTTGACATATCATAGTTAGGCTGGCCACTTTGACATATCATAGTTATGGCCACTTTGACATATCATAGTTAGGCTGGCCACTTTGACATATCATAGTTAGGCTGGCCACTTTGATAAAGATGTCGCTGCCAGGTGTAGAAAAGCCTTAAACTCACCTTAATCAGCGTAATTTTCACCTATGAGTAACCTGAGTCGAGGTGTATCTGTGTGTAAAACTTTCTGTTCACTCGTGTAATACTATTCTTAATGACCACTAATTAATATATATGGGAAATAATACTAATCTATTTGAAATTAGTATATAATTAAAAACCTCAGGTAAGTTATTAATTCTCGATTATTTGATCGAAAATTTAATTATATTCATTAATTTTAACCTGTGTTTCGGGTATAATTAATCGTTATAGGACTACATATATATTTTAATAAGCTTGTAGGCTTTTTTCCCCCGTATTGAATTACTAAAAAAAAATAGGCCTAGGTAGAGTTTATTCGTATTGCTTTATATTCGACAGATTATTTTATTTTAACTCATGAACTAATTCGATATGGGGTGAATATTCTCCCATTGGAATAAAAAAAAGAGGAATTTATTCATTTTGGTTATATATTCCTGATTGAAATTACGGTTAGCCGGGTCAGTGTATGTTTTAAAGTACACTGGTATGTTTTAAATTTATTGGTGTACTTGTGTATTTTTTTAATGAATGCTCTTGACGTGAAGGTCATATTGTCCCTATTTGATATGATTTGGGAACTTTTATTCATTAGTATTAATCCTAAATAAATCACAAGTAATTAAATAAAGTACAGGGTGGTGCATAAGTCTCTTTACTGAAAACACTGTATTTTGAATTACCACCCTATAAAGCAACTTATACACCACTCTGTATATTCATATTTTGTTATTTCTCATATATTTTTTTCTTACTTTAATTAATTGACTATATCTTCATTTGGAAATTTTATACCGTGTGAACCTTGTTATAAAAAGTATATTTATATCTTTATAAATATATTGTCTTTGTCACACTCGAAAAAAAAATTAAAAAAAGGCTAAAAGTTGTAAATTTGATGTCATTTTTTTTGGGGGGGGGGGACAATTTTATTTGAATGGTTAAATCAATTTGATACATGAATTAAAGTTTCTGCGTTTTGATGTTCCTCGTGTGAGCACCAGGTGGAATATTGTATGTGTGAAATGAAAATGTGAAAGCGACCAAAACTCTTGGTGTACAGTGTCTGGAAAAGGGGGGTAGGGGGAGAACAGTGAAGAGAAAAGGGTGATGGTGGTGAGAAAAGGGTGATGATGGTGAGAAAAGGGTGATGATGGAGAAAAGGGATGCTGAGAAAAGGGTGATGATGGGGGAGAAAAGGGTGATGATGGGGAGAAAAGGGTGATGATGGAGAGAAAAGGGTAATGATGTAGAAAAATGAAGAAGGGTGATGAGAAAAGGGTGAAGAAGGGTGATGATGGAGAAAAGGGCGAGGAGGAGGTGAGAAAAGGGCGAGGATGGTGAGAAAAGGGTGATGATGGTGAGAAAAGGGTGATGATGGTGAGAAAAGGGTGATGATGGTGAGAAAAGGGTGATGATGGAGAGAAAATGGTGATGATGGAGAGAAAAGGGTGATGATTGTGAGAAAAGGGTGATGGAGAGAAAAGGGTGGTGATGGAGAGAAAAGGGTGACGATGGAGAGAAAAGGGTGATGATGGTGAGAAAAGGGTGATGATTGTGAGAAAAGGGTGAGAATGGAGAGAAAGTGATGAGAAAAGGATGATTTTGGAAAGAAAAGGGTGAAAGTAAACAGAAAATAAATGAAAAGGGTAATAACAGACAAAATACAATTATGAAAAAAAATAAGGGAGGAGATGAAGGTTGGACATGCAAGATAAAATAGGGCGACAGAATGAAAAGGTCAGAAAAAAAGGGGTAAAACATGGAGGGAACCACACTTTTTCTCCACCCTCTCCCCCCCTTCCCTTATTATGTCACTTTTTGTCACTGTCAGTCACTGCCAGTACTTCATTTACAAATTAATTTACTCGGAAGAATAATGATGATGTTTTGGGTGAATATTTTACATCGGAAAATAATGTTAGGATTCCAGTTGTCTCTGAATTAAAGGTTATTTGGTTAAGGGGTTGGGGGGGGTGACTGGTGATTTAGTTCAGGTCGTGTGTGTGTCCGTCAGTCTGTCTGTAATTGTGAACGTGTTCGTGCGGGCGGGCTTTGTGTGTGTGTGTGTGTACTTGAGGGTAAGTCTGGCAGTGTCCTTGTAATCTCAAAATGCAACAGAGTAATTTAGGACATGATGTTATTAATAGCTCGTTAGGTGAGGAGTTAACTAGGTGATTAGGTGGCTCTCAGGTGAAAGTTATAATCAGTAATTGGAAATAGAATAAAGGCTCTGAAATAACATTTAACTAGAGTCGGTGATTTATGCTGGCCAGAAACTTACAGCTAAATGACTCTGAACACTTATCTGCTCCAGTGATTGAAAGGATAAGAAAGAGAACTCCCAGTATATATGTTTTCAGCTTTTGCGTTTGGATAAGGATTAATTTATTTCCTCCTACGACACCAGTCATCTGTAGTGGATGTGTGCTGTGGCTCCCTCTAGTGTTATCTCCACCGTGGGTCATCTTAGCGAACTTATTATTTCAACGGGGTTAAAGATTATGACAGGTGTGTGTGTGTGTGTGTTGTCTGATATGACAGAGAGCGTTGTCCTACCATGATGGCTGACGTGTGTGTGTGTGTGTGTGACCGGATGTGAAGCATATGATAATTTCTCCCTGGCTGCCCAACCCTCATTTGTTCCTTCCTCCTCCCTCCAGCGTCAGTGTTTTGCAGGCTTGTGAAGGTCACTCGGCACACTAAAAGGTTTCTTTGGTCGTGTCGTTTAACACTGGCGTTTAGTAAGAAACATAGATCTTAACAAAACACTGTGCATTGTATGGAGACCTAATGAGGAAATGTGTATCACAACATTTCTCGGCTGGAGGAATATGTACCTGTATATACTTTATGAAGAGGGTATATAAAGGTGTATTATCAGTACCGCTCTTGAAGGTGTCTGCCCCTGTTATAAGGCGGTAGCATGACAAGGTTGAAGGACACCTTGCTTAATATAAGTCTCTGCATGGCTGGAGGGGAAATGAAGCGAGTCAGTTGTGAGCGGGAGCGGTCTGAACCAGCGTTTCCTGTCCTCCAGGAGGTTGTTAGGCGGGTGGCTGGTGTAAGCAAACTTGAGTCATGGTGAAAGGGCGGGGATGCCGCCTGTCGCCGCACTGACACCTGTCTGTCTGTCTTCAGTAGTGTCAAGGACGCCGCCAAGAACCTGCTTGTATGTTGTTGACCAAGTTAACATCTGACACTCATCCTCAACCACAGTCTGTACACCATTATGTGGGTTTTATACACACACACACACACACACACACGAAAATACAACTTCAATATTCAGAAGCTTTAACAGAGAAGATAAACACGACAGCAGCTCTTACTGTGCCATATTATATATAAACAAGACGAGTGTTCTATTACCTTGATGAGACATAACCAACATTTTCTCTATCATCAGGAGACATACAAACACTCGGCGTCTATAATGGTCCAGATTATAGAAGAAACTAAAACCAATATGAGAGTTCCACTGATGATAGGCAGGAGGAGTGTTTGTTGACAGATTATAATACACTTCATTTAAGGAGTTCAGAAGAGACCTCACATTTATTGCAGGCAGAGCATAGCAAGTCAGGCATTCGGGGTTCAGATTGTAACTTTCATTTTCGTCTGATATCTTAACTATTTTCATCTAATATCTAAAAAGGTGTATCATAGTAGAAAGACTCCGTACACTGATTGATTAACTGTTGGAAAGGATTGACAGACAGTTGAAGAGACTTAAAAGCTTTGATTTGATTCGTGTACAGGAGAGAGCTATAGGAAGAATGTGTTTGTTCCAAGTGTCCGCTCTAGTTTGTTTAGACTTTTATGGTAGTTTGTGAGCAATTAAGCCTTGTACTGTATATTCAGGTGTTTGGTGACAGTTAAGCCTTATATATTCAGGTGTTTGGTGACAGTAAGTCTTATATATTGGAGCATTTAGTGAACAATTAAGCCTTATATATTCAGGTGTTTGGTGACAGTAAGCCTTATATATTGGAGCATTTAGTGAACAGTTAAGCCTTATATATTCAGGTGTTTGATGACAATTAAGCCTTATATATTCAGGTGTTTGGTGACAATTAAGCCTTATATATTCAGGTGTTTGGAGCATTTGGATTCGCTACTCAATGATAGTGAATTCAAGTGTCGTGCTCATTTGTGATAGTTCATCGGGGATTTTGTTTACAGCTGGTTAGAGGGATGCTGTCTTTAAGTTGTCTTCACGGATGCTGTCTTTAAGTTGTCTTCACGGATGCTGTCTTTAAGTTGTCTTCACGGATGCTGTCTAAGTTGTCTTCACGGATGCTGTCTTTAAGTTGTCTTCACGGATGCTGTCTTTAAGTTGTCTTCACGGATGCTGTCTTTAAGTTGTCTTCACGGATGCTGTCTTTAAGTTGTCTTCACGGATGCTGTCTTTAAGTTGTCTTCACGGATGCTGTCTTTAAGATGTCTTCACGGATGTTGTCTTCACGCTGTTAATTAGAAGCTCATTAGAAGTATATTATCATTCAGATTTTAGTCTTTTGAGCCTTTATTTTAATTAGGCAATATATGACCTTAGCTATTACGTCACCAGGGATGTAATTGCCTCAACCAATCGATCAGTCAGTCATTCAATCAATCAGTCATTCAATCAGTCATTCAATCAGTCAATCAATAAATGAATGAATCAATCAATCATTCAGTCAATCAATTAACCGTCATTCAGGTTAATACAGTGGAACCTCCATATAACGTACTCGTCACTCCATGTAATCCGTTAAATGGGAATTTCATATATAACGGACCCTCGATATAACGGACTTTCATCTCTATATAGATCTTTATATGGCGGTTTCAAGTATAACGGACCCTCGATATAACGGACTTTCATCTCTATATAGATCTTTATATGGAGGTTTCAAGTATAACGGATTCTCGGTATAACGGACTTTCATCTCTATATAATTCGTTAGATGGAGGTTTCACATTTAACGGACCCTCGATATAATGAAGTTTCCTCTCCATATCGTCCGTTAATGAGAGGTATCACTCCACCTCGTTCACCTCAGCTGGTTCAGGTTTTGTAAGCAATGTTTAATTTTTTTCTTCCTATATTGATTTATGTGATAATTATTCATATTAGATTACGTATAATTTCCATAAAACATTATACCATTTACTATCCGGTCTAGTTTAGGGGAAATTACCTACGTATTGATGTAATTCCAGTAATCAAAGTCCTCTCCTTGTAGTGAACGTACACCCTCACCTCCCAGTGCTACATGTCACCTGTTGTAACCTAACCTAACCTAACCTAACCTAACCTAACCTAACTTAACCTAACCTATCCATACCATCTGCCGGGGAAAGATTCACAATAACATGACTGTCATCTTGGGAATAAATACTCGCAAATCGACGGAAACTTTGGATAAAATAATACGGCTTCTATGCCAACTGACAGTGGATTTCGAAACTGTATTGATGTATCGTAAATTTCTGTTCTGTGGGTTTGATTTGAAAGTCTCACAGGTGCTAGTGAGTGTGTTAGTTACCTGGCCTGACTGTGTGGTATATAATTCATGTCCATAATGAATGAGTTGTGGTTGTGAGGCGGTGTGGAATTGGCAGTGTCTCCAGCACCAGCCCATAAGGGGACCACAATGGGGCCCAGTCAGGGATACTTGGATCTTCAGTGTCATTTGTGTTGATTGATGCTCCCCACTGAGGCTTAATCGGGTCGTAGTGGATTGGGAATATCGCAAATGACAATCGTTCCTACGTTCTATGATGGTTCGGGTGTTATGCTGTCACTTTCTCATGGTCTCAGAGGCTTAAAAATTGGTCTTGTAGTTGAGGTAGTGGATGATTTTTTGTATGGTGTAGGGGAGAGGGATGGGGGAGGCGTAGTGGTGATGATCCCTAGGACGGGTGCCCTTGGCCTGGTGCTACACGGCAGGTAAACACACACACACACACACCTTCCCGGTTGGTGTCACGGCTACTTGGGTGTTGGTACCTTCAAGGTCTCCACCACTACAAACTTGTTTGTCTTGCGTGATATGCAACAGTGATTTCAACCTTGTACTTTAATATTAGCGTGGATCATATTCATGTGTGCTAAATGCTGTACTTGTTTACCCTAACATAAAACATTGAAACTCAGCCACGGGGACGAGTCCGATGTCTGCGAGGCTGTTGGATTATCTGCAGATGTGAACGTTTATGGACTATAACTTCCTTGTTTTCGATTCAGTTTTGAATAAAAATAGTAGGAATGACGTTTAAGTAATTAAGAAATCTGAAAATATCACATAGCGGAGGTGAGTGGCGTTGTATAACTTAATTGAGGTGACCAGTTCACGTTGTGATGAAAACAATCAATACTTGCCTCATCGCCTTAACCAAATTTCAAATGAAAATCACTCAAATGTTAGTTCTACATTAGATTTGGTCAACAGTGTGAAGCAGAACTGTATGTCGTATAGTAAGCGTATAAAATGAACTTAAAGAAAATTCACGCGACCAAGAAGTTTACAAGAGGCTGTATAAAAAGTGTGGCCGAGGACAGGTGGCAGGAAGGAGGGACAGGTGAGGTGGACAGGATGACTCGTGGAGCGTGACCCCCGCCACCAGGCCAGCGCCCCAGGGTCAAGGTCCAATGAGCTCCCAGCCAGGCAGTGTTCTTCACCTTCAGTAGTGTGCATGTTTAAGAAATTCTGTGTCGTGTATTATCTTGATGAACTCTCTCATCACTGGCCGAGTGTGGGGGCTGCTCCTCCCTCCCCCGTTAACCATGGCCGGCTGTACCCCCACACCTCACTCACACTCCACTCTGCCGAAATCAATAATGACCTGAATTCCTTTATGCAAAACGCAGCACGAATCATTTGGTGTGGAGTGACACAAGGTAAATATCTTGACCTGTGCAAATGTGGGTGCTTCAAAATGCAGATCTTGGAAATATTAAGTCACAGGTTTTCTCACTGGTGATAAATTCCTCTATAAAGAACCTTAACCTGGACGAGAACAGTGACTCGGGTACGCTATATAGGGACAACTTTTTGATGATAATGAGATAACTTATTGGAAATTAATTCATATACGTTAAGATTATAAAGTGTTGGTCATTTTGTGTTCTCACTTGACTTAAGCTGAGGGATGTTAAAGGGGTAGTGAGCAGGTGTCTTTGTACACCAGGTGGAGGTACAGCAGCAGGTGTCTTTGTACACCAGGTGGAGGTACAGCAACAGGTGTCTTTGTACACCAGGTGGAGGTACAGCAGCAGGTGTCTTTGTACACCAGGTGGAGGTACAGCAACAGGTGTCTTTGTACACCAGGTGGAGGTACAGCAGCAGGTGTCTCTGTACACCAGGTGGAGGTACAGCAGTAGGTGTCTTTACACCAGGTGGAGGTACAGCAGCAGGTGTCTTTGTACACCAGGTGGAGGTACAGCAGCAGGTGTCTTACACCAGGTGGAGGTACAGCAGCAGGTGTCTCTGTACACCAGGTGGAGGTACAGCAGCAGGTGTCTTTGTACACCAGGTGGAGGTACAGCAGCAGGTGTCTCTGTACACCAGGTGGAGGTACAGCAGCAGGTGTCTCTGTACACCAGGTGGAGGCACAGCAGCAGGTGTCTTTGTACACCAGGTGGAGGTACAGCAGCAGGTGTCTCTGTACACCAGGTGGAGGCAGCAGGTGTCTCTGTACACCAGGTGGAGGTACAGCAGCAGGTGTCTTTGTACACCAGGTGGAGGTACAGCAGCAGGTGTCTCTGTACACCAGGTGGAGGTACAGCAGCAGGTGTCTCTGTACACCAGGTGGAGGTACAGCAGCAGGTGTCTTTGTACACCAGGTGGAGGTACAGCAGCAGGTGTCTCTGTACACCAGGTGGAGGTACAGCAGCAGGTGTCTCTGTACACCAGGTGGAGGTACAGCAGCAGGTGTCTTTGTACACCAGGTGGAGGTACAGCAGCAGGTGTCTCTGTACACCAGGTGGAGGTACAGCAGCAGGTGTCTCTGTACACCAGGTGGAGGTACAGCAGCAGGTGTCTTTGTACACCAGGTGGAGGTACAGCAGCAGGTGTCTCTGTACACCAGGTGGAGGTACAGCAGCAGGTGTCTCTGTACACCAGGTGGAGGTACAGCAGCAGGTGTCTTTGTACACCAGGTGGAGGTACAGCAGCAGGTGTCTCTGTACACCAGGTGGAGGTACAGCAGCAGGTGTCTCTGTACACCAGGTGGAGGTACAGCAGCAGGTGTCTTTGTACACCAGGTGGAGGTACAGCAGCAGGTGTCTCTGTACACCAGGTGGAGGTACAGCAGCAGGTGTCTCTGTACACCAGGTGGAGGTACAGCAGCAGGTGTCTTTGTACACCAGGTGGAGGTACAGCAGCAGGTGCCCTGTACACCAGGTGGAGGCACACAGCAGGTGCCCTTGCACACCAGGTGGGATGGCACAGCAGTAGTGTCTTTGCACACCAGGTGGAGGCACAGCAGCAGGCAGTCTCTGCACACCAGGTGGGGAGGCACAGCAGTAGGGTGTCTTTGCACACCAGGTGGAGGTACACAGCAGTAGGTGTCTTGCACACCAGGTGGGAGTGGGGTACAGCAGCAGGTGCCTTTGCACACCCAGGTGGAGGCACAGCAGCAGGTGTCTCTGCACACCAGGTGAGGCACAGCAGCAGGTGTCTCTGCATACCAGGTGGAGGTACAGCAGTAGGTGTCTTTAGTACACCAGGTGGAGGCACAGTGAGTAGGGTGTCTCTGCACACCAGGTGGGAGGCACAGCAGGTGTCTCTGCACACCAGGTGGAGGCACAGCAGTGTCTCTTGTACTTGTGGTGGAGGCACAGCAGCAGGTGTCTCAGGCACCAGGTGGAGGTACAGCAGCAGGTGCCCTGTACACCAGGTGGAGGCACAGCAGCAGGTGCCCCTGCACACCAGGTGGGAGGCACAGTGCAGGTGTCTTTGCACACCAGGTGGGAGGTGGGCTGGCAGCAGGTGTCTTGCACACCCAGGTGGAGGTACAGCAGTAGGTGTCTTTGTACACCAGGTGGAGGTACAGCAGCAGGTGTCTCTGTACACCAGGTGGAGGTACAGCAGTAGGTGTCTTTGTACACCAGGTGGAGGTACAGCAGCAGGTGTCTTTGTACACCAGGTGGAGGTACAGCAGTAGGTGTCTTTGTACACCAGGTGGAGGTACAGCAGCAGGTGTCTCTGTACACCAGGTGGAGGTACAGCAGCAGGTGTCTTTGTACACCAGGTGGAGGTACAGCAGCAGTGCCCCTGCACACCAGGCAGGGAGGGGTACAGCAGCAGGTGCCCCCTGTACACCAGGTGGAGGTACAGCAGTAGGTGTCTTTGTACACCAGGTGGAGGTACAGCAGCAGGTGTCTCTGTACACCAGGTGGAGGTACAGCAGCAGGTGTCTCTGTACACCAGGTGGAGGTACAGCAGCAGGTGAATAGCAATCAAAGGTTCAGGTGTTGAGGCTCACTGGCAGTGTCCACAAGAGGTAGCGGTTACCTCCATAATGTCATATAAAACACCTACCCATCCCCCGCGAGGCTCCACAACAATATCAGTATAGGTGATTTTTACCCACCAGCACCTGAAGAATAGACATCCAAGCTTATCTCACCCGAAGATTATTGCTAACCTAACCCCCATACAGGTAGTAATAGAGTGTTTAATCTTCAGGTAAAATAAGCTGTAAAGTGTTTAATCTTCAGGTAAAATAAGCTGTAAAGTGTTTAATCTTCAGGTAAAATAAGCTGTAAAGTGTTTAATCTGCAGGTGATCCAAATATCCCCTTGTGTATTGGAGAATTGTGTCATGTGTAGGACCTTGACGTAGTGTTTTTAGCAAATAAGTAAAAGAGTTGATGTTATGAAAGTTATTGGGAGAATTAGTCGTGGTCGAGGAGCGCTGAGGGCCTGGGTCACCTTGGCCACTCTCTCTGCCTGTGTGTTACTGTGTCTTCTGTGGTGGTTGGTAGAGATGGTGGTTTGTGGTAATGTAGGTGTTTGTGATGGGACATGGTGGTAGTTGGTTGGTATTGATGGAGGTGGTGCTGATAGTGGTGGTGGTTGGTAATAGTAGTAGTTGATGGTGATTGGTGATGATCAATGGCAGTGGTGGTGTTGCTGTCGTCTCACACTAACTCACCATCACTCACCAATCACCCACCATCCCCAATCACCCACCATCCCCAATGACTCACCATCCCCAATCACCCACCATCACCAATCACCCACCATCACCAATGACTCCCCATAAGCTCCCAGAAGGTGTAGACTCATCTTTAGTGACTCGTTATAAAATCCAAGAAGAATGTGACTCACCTTTCTTACTGACTCACCACTACCACCAGTACTACTACTACTACTACTACTTTTTTTTAATGGCCTCCAGCCTCCCCCAATAGCCACACCTACTACTACTACTCATAATATAAGAGTATACTTTAGGTACTGTTAATTAATGGGGCGGTTACTCGCTGTTCTCATAATGAATTTCTCTCTCTCTCTCTCTCTCTCTCGTAACGATCTAATAGAGAAGTCATAATTTTAGCCGACGCCACAGATTAATGTCACCCGACAGTTTTAAGAAAGAGCGAGAGAACACACAGGTAACCTCAGGTATATTGCAAGATGTGGAATGTCTCTATATGCATGCAATAATTATCAAGGGTGTCTAATCTTCATGTGATCCCCAGTAAAGACTTTTAAACCAGTGTTGTCAATAGGCGTGAGGTGAAGAGCTTGTGGTATGTATTGAGTAACCATGTCAACACAGCTGGTGGTAATGTCCTGTGGTGATATTACTCAGCTTCATGTGATGGTGGTGATACTACGCACCATATATACACAGCCATACTGATAACTCACTATTACCGCATTGACTGACCATATTATTGTCTCGTAGTCAAAGGAACCTGATATTGTTTAGACTATGATAGTAATATAATAATAATAATAGTAATGAAAATACTACTACTACTACTACTAATAATAATAATAATGATAATAATAATAATAATAATGATAATGATAATAATAATAATAATGACTAATATAATCACAGCCCTCACCTTGTACATCCATATATTAACCATAGTAATTATCATAAAGGTGTGTGTGTGTGTGTGTGTGTGTGTGTGTGTGTGTGTGTGTGTGTGTGTGTGTGTGTGTGTGTGTGTGTGTGTGTGTGTGTGTGTGTGTGTAATATATATATAATAATAATAATAATAATAATAATAATGACGGTTTATTGAAAAAGTTCTGCAGCGAAGGCTGAAAATATACATTGGACATAAATGACTTATTACATACATTGGTGGTTTAACAAAAGCCTTCATTAGAGAAAGGTGAAGGAACATACAGTGAACATACAGATTAATGTAGGTGTTGAACAGCAAAAACGTAGTGTAGTAACTCCCTCCCAGATGGTGTTAGGAGGGACCTCACGTGGTGTAGTAGTTCCCTCACAGATGGTGTTGTGAGGGACCTGATGTGGTGTAGTAATTCCCTCACAGATGATGTTATGAGGGGCCTCACGTGGTGTAGTAGTTCCCTCCCAGATGGTGTTAGGAGGGACCTCACGTGGTGTAGTAGTTCCCTCCCAGATGGTGTTAGGAGGGACCTCACGTGGTGTAGTAGTTCCCTCACAGATGGTGTTATGAGGGGCCTCACGTGGTGTAGTAAATTCCTCACAGATGATGTTATGAGGGGCCTCACGTGGTGTAGTAATTCCCTCACAGATGGTGTTATGAGGGGCCTCACGTGGTGTAGTAACTCCTTCACATATGATGTTATGAGGGGCCTGACGTGGTGTAGTAATTCCCTCATAGATGGTGTTATATGGGGGGCCTCGTGGTGTCAATTCCCTCACAGATGGTGTGTGTGTGTGTGTGTGTGTGTGTGTGTGTGTGTGTGTGTGTGTGTGTGTGTGTGTGTGTGTGTGTGATGTGGTGGTGTGGTGGAGGTCCTACACAAGATGAATCCACTCGACCCCGGCCGGCGACATTGTGTAGAAAGTGAAGGTGAGAACTAAGACAGGTAGGCATCCGAGCAGAGCGCCAACAGGGGGCTTACCTGTCCTAGTTAAAGAGCTGCTGGCTGTCACGGCCCCTCGTCTTCCTGCCTACTATGATTGCTGCTTCTGTGATGTATTTGGGCACACACTGGAGAGAGAGAGAGAGAGAGAGAGAGAGAGAGAGAGGCGGCTTAATGGTGTTTAGTCCCCATTAGCCTTAATTTAACCGTAACGTAACCATTAGGATTGAAATCTAGCTCTAATAGGCTTCAATCTTCATGGGGCTCGAGTCTATTGGCTCCTACTCGTTATGGTTAGGTTAGGTTGGGTTGGGTTGGGTTGGGTTAGGTTAGGTTAGGTTAGGTTGGGTGGGTTGGTGTTTTATCAGGATTGCGGTCTATTAATACTCTTCCTATTCCTCTTGTGTAGGTTAGGTTTGGTTAGGTTAGGTTAGGTTAGGGTTAGGTTAGGTTGGGTTGGGTTGGGTTGGGTTAGGTTAGGTTAGGTTAGGTTGTGGGTTGGGTTGGATTGGGTTGTTGGGTTGGGTTGGGTTAGGTTAGGTTAGGTTAGGTTGGGTGGGTTGGTGTTTTATCAGGATTGCGGTCTATTAATACTCTTCCTATTCCTCTTGTGTAGGTTAGGTTTGGTTAGGTTAGGTTAGGTTAGGTTAGGGTTTATTATGACTAGGGCCTATTTAACTTGCACCCACTCCTTATGGTTTGGTTAGGTTAGGTTAGGTTTAATAGGGGCTTATCAGGACTGGGGACCATTCGATTTGCATCCTACCGCTGAGGGGCTGTTTTAGGGTCACCAGTGTGAGGTTGTGTACATCCTGCTGTTTCCTGCACTGCTGACGTTAATTTATGGTCTTGTTTGTTTGTTCATGTGAGTAAAGTTGCCATATTAGGACCAGTGGTGTGTGTGTGTGTGTGTGTGTGTGTGTGTGTGTGTGGCTGAGGTGCGGATGTTGCCTTGAGTGCTTGTAACACACCGCAGCGAATGAAGTCATCATGTTTACTCTCTAGAAAGACGGAATTAGAGCGAATCAGGGCCAGCAGTCTACCCCCCTTCCTTCCTTCCTTGCGGTTCTTAACAAGGTGTGTTTGCTTGTTTGTGTGTGGTAAGATAATTTGTTTTTGTTATCGCCGAGGGAGAGAGAAAGAGAGCGAGGGTCAGTGGTGGCAGTGAGGGACTAATTCCATCCCAGTACCATGATGTTATTGGTTCAACACTCTTAACCACTCAGCCACTTTAAAGTTCAGCTGTTGATAGATGTTAACTGGAATCTAGGAATGTTTATTTGTATCTGAATAATATAAGATTACCCCCCCTCCCCCCTACTGTAGGTCGTCATCTGAGAAGTCGAGGGATATAAAGTATTCTACCATAATGAATGAATCGGTGTTGTTGGGTTGTGTGAGGCCAAAAAAAAAAAGAAGAAAAAAGTTCTTCCTTCCTTATAAAGACTCCTGGCCAGCAGCATATAAAGTGCCAGTTTTTTATGAAATGTTGAAAAAACGTTTATTGTGGTCTACGTCTTTGTGTGTGTGTGTGTGTGTGTGTGTGTGTGTGTGTGTGTGTCCTATAACGTCTTGAGAAATTGTGTTTTTATACCTGTGGGTGAGGTGACATTATACAATTGACGTTTGTTAAATTTTTACGTGTTATAGAAGTGAGTGTTAATTTATTGGGGGTTTAGAAGCGACCACGTGTAACCTTGTTGTTCACGTGTTATCTTGTTATTCACGTGGTCACCTTGTTATTCACGTGTCATCTTGTTATTCACGTGTCACCTTGTTATTCACGTGGTCACCTTGTTGTTCACTTGTCACCTTGTTATTCACGTGTCACCTTGTTCACGTGGTCACCTTGTTGTTCACGTGTCACGGTGCCAACAAGTCATGGCTTGTGGTGAGCGTGCATTTTTGCGAGTGTGCTCAGGTGTCAGTCACGTGGCCTAATGTGAGGTGTGATGACTGCTCTCTCTCTCTCTCTCTCTCTCTCTCTCTCTCTCTCTCTCTCTCTCTCTCTCTCTCTCTCTCTCTCCTCTCTCTCTCTCTCTCTCTCTCTCTCTCTCTCTCTCTCTCTGTGTGAATATCGTTGAATTTGGTTATCAAGAATTACCAGATAACTCGTGAGGTCATGTTCCGGGGTGTGGTGGGATATGCAGCACGATAGCAGCTCACCCCAACTAGGATATCATTATCATATATGTGTGTGTGTGTATGTAAAGGACTCCAATACACATAGTAATAAGTCATTGAGGACTTGTCTTGTATAGTCTGATAAATTATCGTTTTTTTTGTGACCTTAATTTTTTTTTTCACATCATGGAGGCGACAGTGTGCTAAAAAAACTCGATTTTATGGAATTATCAGTTTTATTGTTTTCTTTCGTCTCCTCTTTGACGTGTGAAAAATCAAAACCATTATAATTACAAGTTATTAAATTATACAGTAAACTATATATTGTACCTTTTGCTCTGTGGCTTCTCCTGTTTTAAAGCCTCAGGTAATCGGCAGGTAACTCGCTTCTTAGATTTATATTACCGTCGTGTTTGTTGATATTATTGTGTTGGCGGTCAGATATGTCAGTCAATACGTGGTAATTATTATCATTTAGTGTACAGAGGGGGGGGGGATGTTGATTAAAAAACCCCGGATTGAGTTTCATTAGCAGCACTGTACAGTATATTGGTTTAGTCAGTTGATAGACACATTTAGTTGGCCAAAAGGGGAGGAGAGGAGGAGGTTGAATGCAGCATTCTCTTCTTTCTGCGTTAGTGTCATGAGAGTATTATTAGCGTGGATAATATTTGAAATTGGCGGATAACTGGGAACGTGTCGAAATACTGGCTTTGTAGAGATATTGGGGGTTATTGCTATACCTACGGGATGTTGAGGATGAACCACGCACATGTTGAGGGTTAACCACATACATGTTGAACCATGAACCACGCACATGTTGAGGGTTAACCACATTTATTTGGGGATGAACCACGCACATGTTGAGGTTAACCACATACATGTTGGGGATGAACCACGCACATGTTGAGGGTTAACCACATACATGTTGGGGATGAACCACGCACATGTTGAGGGTTAACCACATGTGGGGGAGAACCACGCACATGTTGAGGGAAAACACGCACACACACACACACACACCCAGGTAACTCAATATAAGCATTCCTTCACCCTAACATCCCCCCCCCTCCTGTACTGTCACATTGCTTCATTAACCTAGCCTTACCTTACCTTACCTAACCTCACCTCACCTCACCTTACCTTACCTTACCTTACCTTACCTTACCTTACCCACCACCTAACCTAACCTAACCTAACCTTACCTTACCTTACCTAACCTTACCTTACCTTACCTTACCTTACCTTACCTTACCTAACCTTACCTTACCTAACCTTACCTTACCTTACCTTACCTTACCTTACCTTACCTTACCTTACCTTACCTCACCTTACCTCACCTCTTCTATCACCCAATAGAGGTAGAAGAATCTAATGAACTGTTTGTAATTTTTTTCATGGGTTTTTGGAACTAATTTTCGATCCATTTTTCGCTTTATTTACTTCGTCTTTTTTTTTTATCCATATTGTGATTTTTTGGTTTGTATTCTATTTTGATTTTCTTGTTTATTTGTATTTATACGTTCATAACAGAGCAAAATGGAACGCTTGGCCAGGCACTCGTGAATGCTCGTGCTGACGTTGTTTTTTTGTTTAATGGTGCACCTTGCTTGTTTTGTTTTACTTGCTTTGTTTTGTTTTAATTGATTGGGGACGGAATTGGTAGGTGTATGAAGGCTTTTAATTAGTGTTGCCGCGTGAGGTCAACTGATTACTGCCTGGGCTATTGTGTCTTTCTGGTAATGAGGGTATTGGAGGGGGTTGTGTGGGAGGTTGGAGGGGGTTGTGTGGGAGGTTGGAGGGTTGTGTGGGAGGTTGGAGGGCTTGTGTGGGAGGTTGGAGGGTTGTGTGGGAGGTTGGAGGGTTGTGTGGGAGGTTGGAGGGTTGTGTGGGAGGTTGGGGGGTTGTGTGGGAGGTTGGAGGGAGGGGGTTGTTGTGTGGGGAGGTTGGAGGGGTTGTGGGAGGTTGGAGGTTGAGTTTGTGTGTTAGGGTGGATTGTGTATTGGGGGAGCGAGTGTGTGTGGGGTTGAGAGAGAGGTTACACAGAGGAAGGATTCTGAAGGATGAAATTCTAACAAGGAAACGTGCGAGGATGAGGAAGTAGGGAGGGATGAGGAGAGAGTTGAGGGAGGTGGGAGGAGAGAGGGAGGAAGGAGAAGAAAGTTGTGAGGAGAGACGGAGGGAGGGAGGAGTCTCTAGGCCGGGCATTGGGAAAGCTGATTGTAGCGTCGTGAGTGTCCCCCCAATAACAAGGTGGATGACGAATTATTTCTTGTTGCTGGCGAGGAGGTGGTGGTCACGGTCATGTCTCACCCTGGCGAGGAGGTGGTGGTCACGGTCATGTCTCACCCTGGCGAGGAGGTGGTGGTCACGGTCATGTCTCACCCTGGCGAGGAGGAGGAGGTGGAGGTGGTCACGGTCATGTCTCACAAGGAGGAGGTCACACTGTTGACTCATACTGGAGGTTCACTGAGGGCAGGGTGGAGAGAGGGAGGGTTTCCACTAACTTCCCATCTGTGTGTGTTTATGTGTGGTGCAGGGAGTAAAGCACGTGTTATGCGGGCAATGACCTGGACTATAATGGATTCACAACTAAGAGAGAGAGAGAGAGAGAGAGAGAGAGAGAGAGAGAGACTCCTCTATATAACACTATACTGTACAGCGGAGGAGGTGAACAGAGCAAAGAGGAAACATACCTGTCATTAACACCTGAATTTTGTATACGAGTTAGATTAAGTTAGGTTAGGTTAAATTAGGTTAGGTTAAGTTAGGTAAGTTAAGTTAAGTTAGGTTAGGTTAGGTTAAGTTAGGTTAGGTTGTGGGTTCTTAACTGTGATTTGCTTTCGTACACCGACCTATAAATAGTGATCTCATTTACTATTACGTTTCCTATTTGTGTAGTCCACCATTAAGGAAGTTTAGGTATGATATGAAAGTCTAGAACACCCCCTGGCAGCTGTTTTTAAAGGGTTTATGAAAGTGTGTAAACGTAATGAGGTTTGTTTGCAAGGCTTCGTGTTGGGTGGTTATGGCAACAGTGTGAGTAAATAAGGTTGGGTGGAGGGAGTGTACACGACATGTTAAGTGCTTCGTCTGTTGTGGTGCATCAGGAGGTAGAGGCGTGGGAATACAATGGCCACCGCCAGACAGGAAGCACCATCAAAATGGCCGCCATCCACTACCTATTGACCAACCTTATAGATTTTTGACACCTATGTGGGTCACGACAATGAAAACAAAACACTGTAAGGTGTAAATGTGTATCGTCAGTGTAGGTTTGTAGTGTATCTGGTTAATTGTGGCGTTAAACGTGTCCGGATTGACAGATTAATCTATGGGATATGTCTATGAACACAGGGGTGACCGGGTGTGTTAAGTTGCACCTGGTAAAATATTCTGCACGGGTGGAAAAATTAATGCCAGCCAGGATAGTAGAGACAGGATATGGATCGACTTAAACGCAGCTGAAAAAAATAAAGAACTGATTAAAGCTTTAGTCGTTGTATAGAAGACCAGGTCGAGGGGATGGTGTAGGTGAGCTACGCGAAGTATGAAGGTTGTGCAAAGGTTTCCGACTTTAGACGCAAAATGTCCAAAGGTCCTAGAGACGATGGATGATTTGGTTATGATAGATGGAAGACTTGTAGTGGTGTGTTCTCTCCAGTTTAGTTTGTGTATATGATGATGGCGAAAAGTTTTGTTTATTGCATAACCTGGAGGATGTTAACGCCTAGTGAGACATAGTGTTGGTATGGTTGATGGCACCGTGGTAGTGGTGGTCTAATTCTGAAGGCTCCTGGGTGTATTCTGGAGGACTCTGGTATTAGTGATGAGTCGTCAACATATTTCCAGTGAGCAAGAGTTTCTTTCAAGGCGTCGTTTAGAAGGAAGAGGAAGCACCTTTACGCCCGGAAGGGACGCCGCGGGTGGGTGTTTGAAAGTGACTCCTCGGAAGTGAGCGGCGGTCGATAAGGAAGTGTGTATGCCAAGAAATGAGATTTATCCCAATCCCGAGGTTGATTGCTTGTTGATAATTATATTGTGGTGGACTAAGTCTAACGAAGGTGAAAGCCACAGAGGTCTTACGTTTTTCTAGCTTGTGGTAGATAAAGTCTAGGAAACTGACAAGTCAGGGACGGCGAAGGAGGCCTTCATCTTATCAAAATACTGAGTGGCTGTCAAACGATATCCGGATTAGTCAATCAGGTACACAGTGTTCGCAGATAAGTCATAGGAGGAATAGGTCGCAACACATTGAGTGATTATGGTCTTGTTGACTTATTTATTGAAGGAAACATAAGAAGTGTTACAATCATATCGCTTATCAAGGAAAACCTCCATGTTAAAGCAGATGGTTAAGTTAGTTCCGGGGAGATCTTGTGGAGTTTCACTGGTAGGTCAGTAGGAGAGGTGAAGCGCTTAACCCTGAGTCTGTACAGCCACCTGGTGACTTCACATTCTTGCATCATGTCAAGGGGGGGGAGGGGGGGGAGACGAATAGTACCAAGCTGGGTAGAGACTTTTATCTAGTAGTACAATAGTCACTAATTTGTTAAGGTGTGTTATCATCGGCAAGGTAACAAGAAAGGGAAATAATGAGTATGTGGCCAAACTAATCAGAACCTCTAGATTCCCATAATATAAACTAATGTTGGTCTGTTTTAGATGTTTTCATAGAGCTTATTTCATTAAAAAACCTTGTTAAGTGAGGACCTTTTCTTTATAGAGATCATTGTTGTAGCATAAGGATTTAATACGTGTAGTGATCCAGGGCAGGTCAGCTGGGTGTGTAGCCAGATGGACTTTTCAAGGAAGCAGAGGTGGTGGTAGGCTTCCGTGATGGTGTTGATGTAATTTCTCCATGTACATCAGTTAGTGGTTGGTAATTATACGTTATTTTAGTCCCTGCAGCTGGGTGGTCGTGGGAACAGGGGACGAGAACAGTGACAGGTGTGTACTAGGGGGGGGGGGTGTAATAGGTGGCTGAGGTGGCAGGTACTGGTTTGCCAAGTCAGTCAAGATAAGGTCAAGATTCAAGAGTGTTTTGACCATGTGTGTGTGTGGGGGTGGGGTACAGCTTGTGATAAACGCCTTATAATTAACGTGTCTCAGGTGTTTTTTTAAGATGGTTTGTGTGTGTGTGTGTGTGTGTGTCATTCATTACCCATGAATAACCCTAACTAGGTAGAATCTAAGTCTCCCTCTCCCTCTCTTTTTTTTTAACAAGTAAATCTCACTAAACTCATGACGACAATAAATGCGTTATACCCAAGTGCCAAGTAAGATGTTTCCTCTTGGGCGATTATTTGGGGGGTTATAAAATAATGACCTTTGGTGTTATCTAATAAACCACAGCCGGGATAGATAGATAGATAGATAGATAGATAGATAGATAGATAGATAGATAGATAGATAGATAGATCACATGCAGGTGCTGACTCTTATGTGTGGAGGCCGGGCAGGATGTTTTACTCATGGTCACTTATACACCAGAACAAAATAAATAAACGTGGAATAAATATATAAATTCCTTTCCCCTTCCTACTTCACTACCTTCCCCTTCCCCTCCCTCCCCCTCCCCGCCTTTCCTTCCCCTCCCCCCTCTCCCCCCTCCCCTCCCCATGTGTATTTAGTGGTCTCTCTTTCCCATAGTAATTGCATTGGATTGTTTTAGATGCCAGTATGGTGTGGTATGATGTGGTGGGGTGTGGTATGGTGGTGTGGAGTGGTGTTGGGTGTTGTATGGTAGGGTGGTGTGGTGTGGAGTGGGGGGTGGAGGGCAGCTTGAACCATCCGGGCGGCAGCTGCGTAAAATTCAGCCAGGGGGGAAGAGCATGTGGGGATTGGTGATGCTCACATTGTAATGAACGGGAATTTCGGCTTTTTAGCGCTGTGTGTGTGTGTATTATTTGTGTGCGTATTTTGCGTGTATGTTTATTGTTTCAGTTATATCGTTTGTGTGTGTGTGTGTGTGTGTGTGTGTGCTGGTGAGTACAGGAAGTGGACGATGGTTGGTGATGTATGAGTCAGGCTGCCATTGACCCACTTGGCCAACCTCGTCTACACATGTCTTGGGTCACAAACTGCTCATGTGTTACCTGTCAGCCGCGAGAGTACACCTGTTAGCTGCGAGAGTACACCTGTAGGCCCTGAGAGTACACCTGTCAGCCCTGAGTGTACATCTGTCAGCCCTGAAAGTACACCTGTTAGCCGCGAGAGTACACCTGTCAGCCCTGAGAGTACACTTGTCAGCCCTGAGAGTACACTTGTTTGCCCTGAGAATACACCTGTCAGCCCTGAGTGTACACCTGTGTTTATACTAGGGCAGGACAAGGCAGCAAGGGTGAGGTAACTGAACTTGAGGGTTTTATTGGGTGAGGTAGACAGGTGAGCTGTGGCCCTGAGGTATGTGCTTGGTGTGAGCCTGTTCTACCTGAGGCCAGCCAGGCACTCTAGTATGGCCGGCTGTCTGCTGGGGTCACCCGTCCTGACCTCCCTCCTACCACCGTCCCACCACCCACCGGCCCCACCACCCACCTCTCAGTGACACCTGCATCTCCACCTCCTAATCTGAGAACATAGACTAGTATTATATCGCTCAGTCGCTTCCTCTCGTGATTTCACTTTGATTTTATTTATTTCTTGGATATTATGAGGAAAACTTTGGAGAGCTTCAGGAGTTGTGTTAGGTATTGGTGTTAATTCATGACGCGGCGTCTAGTGGTCAAGGTGAGAATGTGTTGGTGGCGCAGCAGGAGCAGGCGGCAGGTTCCTCCTACCTGTGTCCCTGCTTGTCCGTCACATACTGTACAGTGCCCCTCCCTCCCTTCCTCATTCATCCACTCACCCACCCTCACACCCCATACCTTCACCCACACACACCCACCCCATCACAGTAGAATCACATATGCATCCCACGCAGCTTTCCGCCTTGAGTTTCCAGACGTATTTAAATGACAGTGACATATTCGCGAGCTACAGCTATCCTTGACACCAATGGGGATATTTGGACACGCGTGGCCTGGTATTCCCGCTAGAATAGGTCACAAGACACATTACATCGATCACGGAAGAATGTTTACAGTAGTTTCAACTTTTTTTCTCGGTCTAGACTGTCTGCTGCTGGTGTGTGTATACGAGTCTTATTGTGTAAACGAACTGGTGATTAGTGTTTGGGCTAGAGTGTAGTGGTGTTACGTTACGGTTGTTACTTATTGTCACTGGTGGAAAACTATCCTCCCCCCATCTCTCTGTTATTAAGGTCTAGTTTTTTGTGTAACTTCATATACGACTGTTTAGCCCACGCGGTGCTGAGAGTACACATAAGACGAGTCATTCTTCCCTAGTGTACAATCAAAAGTCGTGGTTTTGTCCGAAGATTCAATGCAGCTCGTGAAATATTATGAGAACCCCCCCCCCCCCTACCACAAGGCAAGGCGCATCAAAAGTTTAACCCTTTGGCATATATTTTCACCAAATTTCACGACACGACTTTTGTCTTTCATTGTAGCTCAGAAATAATGAATGATATAATACTGTACTGTGGGTTCAGGGAAGTTGGCCGAGTTTGGTATAAAAGTACTGTTGTCTTCCATCTATTCATTGTCTCTCAGTATTCCTCCAGTTTAAAGACGTTTTTGAGTGATGTTTCATTCAAGGTTATGATAAAATATGTGTTAGGTTAGGTTTCTCTGAGGCTCCCAAGACATGTGTGTGTGTAGTATGGGCGTTAGGTTAGGTTTCTCTGAGGCTCCCAAGACATGTGTGTGTGTAGTATGGGCGTTAGGTTAGGTTTCTCTGAGGCTCCCAAGACATGTGTGTGTGTAGTATGGGCGTTAACCTAACACAAGACAACGAGGCTCTCCAAAGGAACCTGCCACCACGTCTCTCTCGTGATCAATACCCACCTCATACTTTGCTCCTCGTATACAAAGACCTTTTCTTAAACTACTCTATCTGTAGAATTGTAGAGAGCCGATTGGTTGAGGGGTGTAGTAGTGAATAGCTGTATAATTCGTGTCACCATTACATCCATAACCTTGAGGATATAGTTCAGAGGATAACACTGAAGAAGGCGTGGTCGGTCCTCCCTGCAGCCACCGTGGGAGGAGGGGGGGGTGGGGAGGGGCTCAGCTGCAGCGAAACTAACGTCGCATACACGCATCACATCTTTTTACTACGTCGTTTACCAGTGGAAGACAATGTATAGGTGAATGTTAGGGTATTAGTTCTTGTTTACCTTCACTTTTAACCAGTAAACACATCTCAGTATATGTAAGGTGAAGCTTGGGAGAATAATGGGAAGTTGTAGATACTGTGCCTTGTTAAGTTTTGTAAATTGCTGTTGAGATTCATGGCGTACAACGAGAGAGAGAGAGAGAGAGAGAGAGAGAGAGAGAGAGAGAGAGAGATTTTTTTCTCTCGTTGTTAAGGACCGGATGGTTGGTACAGTAGAAGCCAGCCAGGTTAGGTTAGGTGACGAGAGAAAAGTCAATTACAATTTTGGTTTGGTTACGATTGGACAGGAAGGGCTAGGTTAAGATAGGACAAGATATGCTAAGCTAAGTTAGGTTAGGGTTGGTAACTTTTTTGTGACCTTTTCTCTGACCTTTCTTCCTAGATGGTGTTTGTTAGTTATGATACTGTGTGGCCACCGCTCGTGTTTTTTTGCGACCTTCTGATTATAGACAGGTTAGTCTGGTTGGGGGGGGGGGGCCTCTGTCTCTCCAGTTACTCTTCATCACATAATTTCATCCCTACACTTGACGAGCACTAAAGTTGTCATTATCTTCTTTAATGTGGTCTAGGGGTGTTAAGTTGTTTTAATGGTTTAGTTTCACCCGTGGCCGACAGAGGTTGTGTGAGAATGATGTTAGGGAAGTGTTGAGTTAAGATAAGGTTGTAGGAACACTTGTTATAGGAGAAAGTGAAAGTGGATACTATATAGGTGTGGCTGCCCGTTATGAGTAGTGCGGATATAGCACACACACACACACACACACACACACACCAACCAAGGTCATTAAATGATCTCCACACACACACAATACAAAGCCGTCAGAACGCAAGGTGACACTGTGGCTAAGATTTCAGTCGACCACCTTTACTTTCCTTACTGTAAAATTAGGTTCACATCTGGTTGGACTTAAATGTACCCTGGGCGCGAACCATCGACCCTAAGGACGGGAGGCGAGCGATGTATCCACTCTACCACCGCACATTACGAAGAACATAATCACTGATTTTTAATGTACTTTGAGAATATTTGAAAACCTTATGGATAAATATGCGATTTGTTTAATATAAGACGTATTTTGACAGGTTATGGTAGTTTCGGGAATGAGGAAGAGGAGGTACGCGTTGTGTTATGGTTTAGTGAGGTGGATATAGTGGTGTTCAGCTGGACTCTCCCACCTCCCTCATCACCCTGCTCTCGGTTACAACTTCCACCTATCTTCTCTCTTTTTACTCCATCTCTCATCGTTCTCCTTCTCCCCCTTTTCTTTACTATTTGCTCTCCCATTCTTCACCCTCCTCCTGACTTTCCTTCTCCTTACTCTTCCTACTCTCCTCCTAATCACTTTCCCTTCCTTTTCACTCTCCCACTCCTTCACTCTCCCTGTCCACATCTCACTCTCACTCTCTCCTTCTCTCCAGATTTAAAACTTTTATGTCGTTCAGTCTCTTAATAGTCAAAGGAACTCAAGTTGGTGGAACTTTTTCTCCCTTTATTGAAAATCTTCCTTTAAGTAGCTGGATAAGTTGTGGGAAACTTTCATCGACTAATTGGTTCTTGGGAAGTTCTTACACGAATATTAAGATGTTATTTGAGATGCCTGATGTGAGAGTCTGTAGGTAAATAAAGATGTGGTTTTAACTGTTATTTATCAGATCTCTCTCTCTCTCTCTCTCTCTCTCTCTCTCTCTCTCTCTCTCCTTCCTATAAAAAAAATCGACTAGTGAAAATCGTTGTGTAGCGTAACAGAACCCGGGGTTAGGGGTAGGACAAAAACTCACCTAACCTAACCTAACTTAACCTATCATAACTTAATCTAACCAGTGAGTTTTTGTCCATGCATTCCAAAGATCCAAGTGTGTGGTGTAACATTTCGTTTACTTACTGGAATATATTGAAGAAAGAAATAAACTTGTAGCATAACTTCATTCTTTCTCTCAAGTTTAATGACCCAGTTCTGTTGTTATGTAGTGTCACGGATAAAGTATGCTCTGAAATTCCCATAGCTTTCATATATAACTCCAATATTTTTTTTTTATTAAACTCTTCTTGTATTTTTTACGTGATTTCGACAACATTTGGCTGGGCCCTGTGTGTGGCGGTGTCGGGTGAGGAGACATAATTTTGTTGGTGTTGTTACAGGTCAAATAGATCCCAGTTATAATAGGTCATATGTTAATGAAATATAATAATGAAGTTAAGGATTTATTTAAATTTGACCTCTTAGTCTAGGGGCCCATTAAGGACTGGGCCCTTAATCCCCAAGTGCCAGGTTAATTTAGATTGGGACATCTTAAAAATCAGGCTTATTGGGATTCAGGCCTATGTGAACTGGGACTCAGGCCTATGTGAACTGGGACTCAAGCCTACGTGAACTGGGACTATAGCCTATGTGAACTGGGACTATAGCCTATGTGAACTGGGACTCAAGCCTACGTGAACTGGGACTATAGCCTATGTGAACTGGGACTATAGCCTATGTGAACTGGGACTCAAGCCTATGTGAACTGGGACTATAGCCTACGTGAACTGGGACTCAAGCCTACGTGAACTGGGACTATAGCCTACCTGAACTGGACTCAAGCCTATGTGAACTGGGACTCAAGCCTACGTGAACTGGGACTCAAGCCTACGTGAACTGGGACTCAAGCCTACGTGAACTGGGACTCAAACCTATGTGAACACGGACTCGTTCATCCTGACATTGCAATCTTCTTATTAGCTATATCACATATATTAAAGAGTCCCATGTACTGTCTCGTCACATTTCTCGATAACATTACAAAAGAATCTTGCTTCCCTGTTGCCTCACATTTACCTGCCGTCCACACCTGGCTCATTACGGCTCTAGCAAAAATATAAGAATTCCTTCATTTTTTTAACCTTCATAGCGCATCATTTGCTCTCTCAAGATTCATTCCTCAAGTTCACATTGCAGTGTGTACAGGTCATAAGTGTCATAAAGTAGCATAAAGTATTTTAAATCGACTCAGGAACAGTCATAAGTACCTGAGCTTTACCTCCTCGTGTCAATACTGTAACACCCCCCCCCCCCCCCCACCTCACCACCACCACCACCAAGGACACGTACCTTACCTGTATGACGTCACAGCAGTCACTCCAGTTTGATCAGGGGGACTGGATTTTCATGACAGACCAGGACAGTTAATTGATTGTTTTTATTCCTTGATTATTATACACAAGTCAGATTATTTACCATCTTAGATCAGTGGTATGATGTAGATGCGGCTTTTAGTGTTGGTATATCATTGAAAAGTTATATTACAATTACTGTACTTGGTGGTGTGATTCCTGCTACCAAGTTATGAGGGCTTATTTACCATCGGTGTCCAGTGAGCCATTATATTTCGTTCATCTAGCCTGGCAAGTCTTCGTGCTCCGCTTGGGTGACGGTGAGTGTTGGTGTTAATTAGGGACTTGGTAATGTTCCTCCTAAGTTACCTGTGTGGTTTACCTGGTGAATCTAATGCGTCTGGCTTAATATAAACCGCGGGAGGATAATATACTGTTGTTTTTTGTAAAGTGACTTTTTATTAAATTAAACTTATGGAAATTAGGATCATATGAAGATAAGCCCCCCCCACACACACATATTATTTCACATTACGGTTTAACACCCGACTGTTCTCTAGGGGTAGGTTAGGTTGGTGTCTAATCAGGTGAAATAAAAGGGTGGTTCTACGCTTCATGAAATCCTAACCTAACCTAACCTCATCTCAAAATAGTGTTGTTGATCTTGAGGTGAAATATACTAGGGTGGAGTCTTCAGGTGATCCGGTGTATCTGTATGCATGCTGTGTCTTGAGACTCCAGTGAAGGCCACGGTGCTTCAGATATATGTATATAAACCTGTTATGTTGTCATCGTACGTGGGGCGGTGTGTGCAGGGGGGCGGGGATGGTGGTGGTGGTTGTTGTTGTTGTCAGGGAGAAGGGTAACACGTTGAGAAGTATAGAGAAGGACACTAAACAGCTCCTGGACAACGCGCCTCCACACGCCAGTCTCAGGTGAGGGGAGGGGAAGGAAGGTAGGTAGGTAGCGGTCGAAGGTCACCTCACCTCACCTCCCTTGACACGGTTCACAAGTCGTAGTAAGAACTCTTTATTAATTTTCGGTCGTGTTTTTGTCGATTTTGTAAATGGTGGTTTTGTATCTACAATTTTATTAATCGTTTAATTCTTGTAGGGCTTAGATTTTTACTCTTTTGTTGATATTATTAAACACGTAAAATATTTTGTGGGTTCTTGAATAATAATAATCGATCGTTTTTTGTTTTATAGTTGAGGATTAGGCCTATGTTTTTTCAGCACTCGCTTATAAATCCTACTCGGGAATGTTCCAGCTTATAAATCCTACTCGGGAATGTTCCAGCTTATAAATCCTACTCGGGAATGTTCCAGCTTATAAATCCTACTCGGGAATGTTCCAGCTTATAAATCCTACTCGGGAATGCTTCAGGCGACCGTGAGTGGAGGGAACTGGTTCAGGTCGTGCCAGAGAGGATTATAGTGTAACCTGTTGATAGTGTAGTGAGTGTATTATTAGACACCAGTTATAGAGTCTACTTAATGGATACCAAGAGCTCAAGTTATTACAGTTCTTCTGATTATTTTTTTTCACCGAAAGATTAGATATTCCAGTTTAGTTCATCTGAAGATTAATCACCCTAAAGCTAACCTAATCTAATCTACCCTAATCTAATCTACCCCTCCCCCCCTCAGGTATACTTAGGTTGGTTATTCAGCAGGGATTATTTGGTGGTGGGGGGTGTGTCTTTGTCTCAGGTGTTCTATTTTTTTATAACTGTCACAAGGTCTATAATCTTAGTAATAGTACAGCCAGGTGTTTGATTTAGGTGCACAGAGAGAGAGAGAGAGAGAGAGAGAGAGAGTCGTAACACCTGGTGAAGGGAGAGGCAGTGTTAGAGTGTGGGCCTCGTTACTCCTCCACAATAACCTATTAACATTTTGCACGCCTTCAGTCTTCCCACTCTCGCCACGTTAAGTAGGAGTCGATCCCAGGTCAGTGATCCCTTCCTCTGCGTCAAGCTCCTCAGTTTGACACCTCCTTCCCTTCCCTCTCTCTCTCTCCCTCCCTTCCTCCCTCCCATCCGTTTACTTTGCCGTCTAATTTCCTGTCAATCTCAGAACTCTCTCTCTCTCTCATGATGTTAATGAGGGGTAATTATAGGGCACTAGTGGGAGTGTTCCTAACCTCTTCCACAACTTACAAACATCTTCATCTGTTGATTATTAGTCTCCTCCTAGGTTAGGCTAGTTTAGGTTAGGATAGATCAGGTCAGGTAAGGTTAGGTTAAGTTAAGTTAAGTTAGGTTAGGTTAAGTACCGCCTTGTTAACGAGAGCTCCAACCACATTCACAACTTCTGCAGGTATATGCATAATGTACTCACACCTGTATATCTTGTACAGTTATTCTAGACACTATCTGTACTTGGGGTGATCGATGAATTTTCAGAATGAACACTGTGACTCCTGTTGTCTCGGTAGGGTTGTCAAAATCTATCGTCCGTTGTGTCATATTGTCTCAACCTCATTTTGTAAAGAGTTTTTTGCGTGACTACCCTGGAAAAAAATATTCCTTTTTTTTTTAGATTATTAAAATTTATAGTATGAAATTGCCATTATTTTTAAAGGGATATTTTGTCTTAGTTATAAATCCCGTTGTGTTAGATTGGGTCACTTTTCACAGACTAAATTAGTACAGGTAATAATGATGAGGTGTGTAATTAGTTTGATCAATTATGGTGAAGAAAATATAAAAAACTGAACTAGCATATCTAACATGGATCACCGGAGCATTAAGCACTCTAACGCTAGCTTGAGTTAGATTAAGTTAAATTAGGTTTAAGATAGCGTTAAGGTGATTAATCTAATTTTCAGGTGAATAAATGCTTCTCGGAACACCTGTTTTGTTTTCATTAAAAATACCCGCTACTCAGAATCCCTATAGTGAATGTTGGTATTGATTTAAACCATCGTCATCCAAGGGTTAAACCATACGAGTCCGTGAATTAAACCACCGTCATCAAAGGGTTAAACCATCGTCATCAAAGGGTTAAACCATCGTCATCCAAGGGTTAAACCATACGAGTCCGTGAATTAAACCACCGTCATCAAAGGGTTAAACCATCGTCATCAAAGGGTTAACAGTAGTCTGAGTGAAAGTCAATGAATTAAACAATACTCTTCAAAGGGTTAAACCGTCGTCATCAAAGGGTTAAAGAGTCTGTAGTGAAAGGTGTAGTCATAAACCTCAGACACTTTACGATAAGGTGGACTGGTTATAACGTGTTGTTGTGAGGGAGGGGCGGGAACGGAGGAGGGTGTGGGTGGTGGGGTGGGGACGGAGGGGGTGTGGGTGGTGGGGTGGGGATGGGGGGAGTGGGAGGGGTGAGGTGGGGGAGGCGGGGAGTAGGAAGGGTGGGGTGTGTATTTTTATGGATCCCCGACGAGTGAAAGGAAGTTTGAGTGCAGTAAGGGCACGTCCAGAGCCTCTACCGGCAAGGTCGTTTACACTTTCGGTTAGTTTCTCTGGTTTAAGCTTCATGAGGTCTTGTAGATGTTGCTCGATAATGGTGTGTGTGTGTCCCCTTAATCATCATGGGAAATAAGCTGGGGGGTTAAGCTTCAGGTGTCCCGTTGTAAAGTAGTTTCCAGTCACGCCACATCCCCAGTAAAGAAAAAAAAATCAGCTGTTTTATGACACCACATGTTGAGGTGCCTTCTGTCTTGTGGTCAGGTGTTATCCTCAAACAGTATAGTAAGTTTCCATTTTTTATTCTCTCTCCTGCTGTCGTAAAACTCTTAACTGGTACTCAAGCTAAGAGAGACCCAGTTTGTGAAAGATTCGTCCGGTTCTATTCATTTCCCACCGGTTGTCTTCCCCTCTCACCGGGTTAGAGTAGGACTGGGTGTGTTTTTCTCACCAGGTATGCTTCCCTCACCTGTCCCCTCTCACCACCCGAGTTCACTCATCGATTAGTGTAAATAAGTCCCCCTGTCTGGTGGCCCCAAACTGTACTGTACATAATTCATTAGTTTATAGTAGAGCTTCCCTCCTCCCTTACCCTCCCACTCCTATACCCTCCCCTCCCCTTTCTCCTCCCCTCCCCTCTCCTCTCCCCCTGTCAGTGTTCACAAGGGTTTACTCCTCCCCAGGGCGTCACTATGGTGTCAGTCAGGTACTGTGTTACGGATAGTCACCATGGGATTTGGGTTTTAGGTTCGCTACTATACTACATCATTTTCACTACAACACAAGTCCTACAAGTTCACTACAACAACTACAATGTCACTACAACACTTTTACTGCAACGTTTCCTACCCCCCCCCCCCCTAGATTTCCCTACTAAACAAACCTATTCTTATGTATTGAGTATGTATCTGAAATGACCTTTGGAAATTATCTAGTTCAGACGTCCAGCCCCAAAACCGGGTCCCACACTGATCTGATTCTCAATATCGATTCCACCAACTTAGGAAGAGGAGGAAGAAATGATATAATTGACGACATATACAAGATCTTTCTCTGTGTCTTGAGGTAAAATGAGATAGAAAAAAAAACATATCAATTCTATTTTCCCTCAGATTTTGGACAATATGTGAGAATAGTAGAATGTTAAGAGGTAGGATTTATTGTTTGACTTAAGTTTTGTGTTGTGAGGAAGGGGAGGGGGGATATATCTTGTCTTTTAAGCCATAAATAACCACTAGGGAGTATTACAGTTACTCGTGTATAGAAGTAGGACATGTGTGGAGCTGTGATCGATTTCCCTGCAGGTTGCGTGTTAGGGAGTATTTTGCAGACTTCCGGACACGAATCTTGGTACATAAAGATCGAAGCAACATTTGAGTTCACCTGTCTATTAATTTTTTATTTTTTTATTGTCTGGGTGTTATGTTGTTGTTGTTTCCATATTTACAACGGGTAAAATAGTTCCTGGGACTATCATCATTGAGGTTGTAATAGCCTTCTGTTGTTAGTAAGGTCATTAGACTTCTTCATTGATCTACCTGTGTTGACTAACAGTGTGTCATACGAACCACCCAACCTAACATTATTTTGTGTTTCTAGAATTCATATTTAAGTATCGCTGAATATTATCAGTTTGACGTAGTTGTAATTATTTTCTCTCTTGTTACAGGTACGTCATGTTGTGATCTGGGCCGTGTAGCCTCTCACTGACACGCCCTCGCCTGCACCTCCCCAGCACCAACACAAATAGCTGGGTGAAGGGGGGCGATTTGCTCCTGGCTGCCTTGAGAGAGAGAGAGAGAGAGAGAGAGAGAGAGAGAGAGAGAGAGAGAGAGAGAGAGAGAGAGAGAGAGAGAGAGAGAGAGAGAGAGAGAGAGAGAGAGAGAGAGAGAGAGAGAGAGAGAGAGAGAGAGAGAGAGAGAGAGAGAGAGAGAGAGAGAGAGAGAGAGAGAGAGAGAGAGAGAGAGAGACTCTGTCAGTCGCTTCTGTCTTTTGGATTTCTGTCAGTGTTTATGTGATTTCTGTCAGTTTCTGTTATGTGATTACTAGTTTTTGTCATGTGATTACTGTACCAGTTTTTTTTATCACCGTCAGTCACTTTTTGCCATGTCATTACCGTCATTCACCTCTAACACTATACTGTACGCGTTATATCATGAGCGTTATCACCATCATCATCACAGATTAAAACATGATAGTGGGGCAACAAGATCACATAACTCAACTCCTTACCTCATTCTCTGGTGGCGAGTTGACCAGCGGTGGTACAAACAGGTTCTCTAAAACTCTTGTCTCCTAATGTAAACAATTGTGTGGTTGACTATGGTGGGGGTTGTTGTTTACTTTTGTCTCTCTCTTGTGGGGGGTGTGTGGGTACCAGGAGGTGGGTGCTAAAGGGGATGTGGGTATTGAGGGAGGGTGTGCGGGTACTGAGGAGGATGTCTGGGTGCCAAGGATGTGTGTGCTGAGGAGGTGGCCGAGGGAGGATGTCTGGGTGCTAAAGGGGATGTGTGGGTATTGAGGGTGGGGTGTGGGTACTGAGGGAGGATGTCTGGGTGCTAAAGGGGGATGTGGGGTATTGAGGGAGGGTGTGTGGGTACTAAGGAGGATGTCTGGATGCTAAAGGGGATGTGTGAATATTGGAGGGAGGGTGTGTGGGTACTGAGGAGGATGGCTGGGTGCTAAAGTGGATGTGGGTATTGGAGGAGGGGGTGTGGGGTACTGAGGGAGTGATGTCTGGGTGCTAAAGGGGGATGTGTGGGTATTGAGGAGGGTGGGGGATGGGGTACTGAGGGAGGATGTCTGGGTTCTAAAGGGGATGTGGGTATTGAGGAGGGTGTGTGGGTACTGAGGGAGGATGTCTGGGTGCTAAAGGGGGATGTGTGGGTATTGGGGGAGGGTGTGTGGGTACTAAGGAGGGTTATGTGGGGATGTGTGGGTACTGAGGACGTGTGAGTACTGAGGACGTGTGGGTACTGAGGAAGGGTGTGAGAGGATGTGTGGATACTAAAGGCGGGTGTGTAGGGATCTGTTTGGGAATACTGAGAGAGAGGTTACAACGATGACCTAACACACGTAATAATCATCAGCATTGGCCACATGAATCCACGTTACACCGAGTGACAATAAGTGGCAATAATTATAGCATATACACGCCACTTCACCTCTGTTCATCTGTTGTATCAAATTACAAGAAGAAAAGTAATTATAGAAACGAGAGAGAGAGAGAGAGAGAGAGAGAGAGAGAGAGAGAGAGCGCGCTCATGTTTGTTAGCAAGTTTAAACGTGGGCAACTAATGCTTTTCATGAACTGGAAATATTTAACGTGAAAAAATATTGTATATGTGATAAACTTTATATTGGGGATTTTTTTTTTCTTGACAAATTTATTCTAATTGAAAACTTTGTGAATAATTATTTTTTTTCTTGGATTAAAAAAAATAGTAACGAATTCTGTATGTTGGTCGTGATTTTGTAGCTTCGTTGTCGTTGTAGGTGGTGGGTCGTGTTGTGGTTGTAGGTGGTGGGTCGTGTTGTGGTTGTAGGTGGTGGGTCGTGTTGTGGTTGTAGGTGGTGGGTCGTGCTGTGGTTGTGGTGCCGGTCGGTTGTAGATCGTGGGTTGTGTTGTAGGTCAGGGTCGTATTGTGGTTGTAGGTGGTGGGTTGTGTTTGTAGATCGTGGGTTGTGTTGTTGTAGGTGGTGGGTCGTGTTGTGGTTGTAGTGTGCCGGGTCGTGGCCAGATCGGGTTGTGTTTCTGTAGGTGGCGGTCGTGGTTGTAGATCGTGGGGTTGTGTTCTGTAGGTGGTGGGTCGTTGTGGTTGTAGGTGCCGGGTCGTGGTTATAGATCGTGGGTTGTGTTGTTGTAGGTGGTGGGTCGTGTGGTTGTAGGTGCCGGGTCGTAAGCGGGTTTTAGGTATTGAGTCTTATGGCAGTTGTAGGTCGCTGTGGCTGTAGGTGGTGGGTTGTGTTGTGGTTGGGGTCGTGTCGTGTTTTGCTAGTGCTAAGCTCCAGGTTGTAGGGTGTGATCGTGTTGTAGGTCAGGGGTCATGTTTTGGCTGTAGGTGCCGGTACGTGCCAGGTTATGGGTCGTAAGCATTGCTGTAGGCCAGGGTCGGCCAGGTTGTAGGTACTGAGTCTTATGGTTGTAGGTTGTGGATCGTGTTTTGGTTGTGGGTCGTGTTTTGGTTGTGGGTCGTGTTTTGGTTGTGGGTCGTGTTTTGGTTGTGGATCGTGTTCTGGTTGTGGATCGTGTTTTGGTTGTGGATCGTGTTTTGGTTGTGGGTCGTGTTTTGGTTGTAGGTGCTGTCGTGTTTGCTCAGTGCGTGGGAGACGACATAGGAGACTGTTGATGAACCGGTCACCCCAGTGCACCTTCTCCCGGCCATGACGCGGACAGGTAACACAAAACCTAACCTAACCTATCCTATCCTATCCTAACCTATCCTATTCTATCCTAACCTATCCTATTCTATCCTAACCTAACCTATCCTATCCTTACCTATCCTATCCTAACCTTACCTTACCTTACCTCACCTTACCTCCTCCCTCTTGCTCCGTGTTCCTGACTATAGTTGTTGCGTAATGTTACTGGCTCCTGGGGATTTTATAGCTCCCCTCCTGAGTCCTCTCTTGTTACTGCTGAAAGTCACATGTGCCGCCCAAATTGCTACTGTACTTTTCACTTCCTGCCGCCCACTGCTGCTTTTATTTCCTGCCACCCACTGCTTCTCTACCTTCCTGCCGCCCACTGCTTCTCTAACTTCCTGCCGCCCACTGCTGCTTTTATTTCCTGCCACCCACTGTTACTAATACTTCCTGCTGCCCACTGCTTCTCTAACTTCCTGCCGCCCACTGCTGCTTTTATTTCCTGCCACCCACTGTCACTAATACTTCCTGCCGCCCACTGCTTCTCTACCTTCCGGCCGCCCACTGCTTCTCTAACTTCCTGCCGCCCACTGCTTCTCTACCTTCCTGCCGCCCACTGCTGTTCTACCTTCCTGCCGCCCAGGTGAAATAAGCTGGTGGTGTGAATCTTCAGGTGATCAGTAATTTGTATTCATTCCATCACTGAGTCGCTGTTATTAATTCCGTTCGTTTTATTGATTCGTTCACTTGTGGTTCGCTGACTCCTGATGCCCCAAAGTCTTCGAACACTCTTTGAATGTCGAGTTCATAATGAGTAAATAACAAGATACTATTTACGTTTGAGAAGTTGTGTACAGTCAACAACAAAAGTCCTGAAGCCTCTCTTCCTGAACCACGAACCCCGAGATTCAGACTCGTAAACCCGAAGCATTATTCTCCCCATAAATGCTTCGGATTCAAGAGTCTGTATCTTGAGGTTCGTGGTTCAGGAAGAGATGCGACAGGACTTTTGTGTGGTGACTGTACATTTATTCTTCAAGGTTAATATCCAAACAGTGTCATTTAGTAAGCTTTAGTTGTCTACTGCAGGACTTAAGAGATGCATTTTGTAGTGGTCATTAAAAGTCTAATAATGACCTGAGGTAGAATTGATAGTAAGGCATTATTTATCTTGAAGGAGTTATTGTGGAGGCATTCGAGGGGTGATCTTTACCTATCTTGTAGCGGTTTTAGGGGGACTATTTGTAAGGTAGAGTACAAGCCAGTGTATCATGGGTGTTTGTCAGATGTCTCAATGGGTGTTCGTCAGATATCTCATGGGAGTTCGTCAGATATCTCATGGGGGTTCGTCAGATGTCTCATGGGGGTTCGTCAGATGTCTCATGGGTGTTCGTCAGATGTCTCATGGGGGTTCGTCAGATGTCTCAATGGGTGTTCGTCAGATATCTCATGGGGGTTCGTCAGATATCTCATGGGGGTTCGTCAGATATCTCACGGGTGTTCGTCAGATGTCCCCATGAAGCCACATTGTCTATTCTCAGCCCGTCTCCCCCCTTGCATGTAGTATGAGGCGCTTTGGTCATTCTACAATATTGATAAGAGGGGGACCGCTTGTCTCCCTCCCGTTGTGAAATATTGAAAACAAAAACAACTCTCCTGGACTAAAGGAACTTCCCCGCTCATGCTCTAGGCGGATGTCATTGACTCTGGGGCAGATAATGACCTATATGGCCCCTGGGGAAGGAGGCGTGGATAAGGAGATAGGTTAGGAAGTGTGAAAAGATAATTGAGAGAGAGAGAGAGAGAGAGAGAGAGAGAGAGAGAGAGAGAGAGAGAGAGAGAGAGAGAGAGAGAGAGAGAGAGAGAGAGAGAGAGAGAGAGAGAGAGAGAGAGAGAGAGAGAGAGAGAGAGAGAGAGAGAGAGAGAGAGAGAGAGAGAGAGAGAGAGAGGGAGAGAGAGAGAGAGAGAGAGAGAGAGAGAGAGAGAGAGAGCAATTACCTGGTAAGACGTTGAGATGTAGTAAGCCCTCGTAGATACACACCCAGTAATTTGTGTGTGTGTGTGTGTGTGTGTGTGTGTGTGTGTGAGACAGGAAAGAGTAGCACGGTGTTATAAGTAAGGCGTGTCTGACAGCATAGTGGGAGGGTGAGTGAAGTTATTGGGGGGAATTTTGGACACTGATTGGCAGGAGGAGGAGGAAGAGGAGGTAGTGCTTGAGGTGGTGTGGGAGGAGGAGAAGGAGGTAGTGCTTGGAGTGGGATGGAAGGAGGAGAGGAAGGAGGTGCTTTGGGCAGGGAGGGATGGTGGGGATGTGAAGGTGATGTGTTTAGGAGTGTGAGGGAATGATTCATCCCAACCCCTACAGTGAAGTGATCCTGCATACATACATACATACATACATACATACATACATACATACATACATACATACATAGAGAGTTAGATAGATAAAGCCTCATGGACTGGGCTTGGCTGGTTCAACATTGTTTATGCTTACGTGTCGTTATTATACCTGTGTAAAGGTGTAAAGTAATTAAGGCAACAATAAAGGCTTAAACTATAAAGATGAGAGGAAAATAAACATCATAGTAATAAATGTAAGTAATAGATAATTAAATAAACCCTGAAACTAAATACATATATTTCGAATTTAATTTATTTTATTATATTGTTACTGTAATATATATATCCATAATACCTACTGAAACACGTATAGTAATTTATTAATTATTATTTACTTATTTATTTATTTTATTTGTTATTTTTTTTGTGCTGGTCAATCTCGATCCCCAGACAACTACCATCAGCTTGACCACTACCATCAGCTTGACCACTACTATCAGCTTGACCATCACGTTAGTATTATCATCTGCGCTTTGCTGTGTTAACTGTGTAATATATATGCCATTACCTTATCCTGGAATTGCGTCTTGCTGTGTAGTTCTGCACGAGCTTAAAGGAGACTGAAGGATTGGAGGGTGTGTGGGTGTGACTCAATGACGCTACGAGGCATTAGTCTCTGTTGTCAAGCCTCCTGGCACAACACACACACACACACTCACACTCACACACACACACACACACACACACACCGTTGTTTCTGTGTTTATGTAGTATTTTCCAGCACCACAGACTCTTCGTGTGTGTGTGTGTGTGTGTGTGTGTGTGTTAAATTGATCACTTCCATTGCAGATAAAATTTTCTAGTTTTCATTTATATTGATGGATGTTATTAATAAAGATATACTGAAGTTATTAAATGATAAACACAGGCTTTGTTATGTGTATGTAGTTAAAGAGTGTGGTTGATTAGGTCACCGGTGGGTTAATGTTAAGCTCCCGGTAACAGGCAGTATTACATTTGGGATGTCTTATTCATTACATGTAAATTGAGTTGGGTTAAGTAGCTTCTCTTGAATGCTTCTCTTGTCACCTACGCGTCAGTCTATAGGATTGTTTGCTGGTGTTATCTGGTATTATTATTATTCACGATTTTATACATAAGTTAGTGATGTTATTCATGTTTTAATAGACTTGGTTGATCATTTCATAGATTTTGAGTATAATTGAACTTTTCAAGGCTTATATATGATAGTTTATATTCCATGTTGATTATAATATGTTTGGCTTACTTCCCCCAGTAGCGTTAATAAATGACCAAAATATTTCCTGAAGTAGGGAGTTGTTGGGTGAAGATCTGTGCTCCTCCTCCTCCTGCCAACAGGTGGTTATACGCCCCTGGAGTCTTCCTGGAGTTAATTATCAGGGAGGGGGGTGCGGGGTGTTGGCTCCTGTCTACCTTAGCCTGTGGCGGAGCTTCCCAGGTGCTTTACTATTCTACCTAACAACTTTTATTCATGGTCGACAAAATAATGAAAAAAAAGTTATTCTATCTTTTTTTTTGTAATAAAATTTTAAAACCAGAACAGGAATTTGTGGACACTTTCTCGATCCAGTAAGTCGTAAGGTGTTAAGAATCTTCCTATTGTTTACTCTTCTGAAAACCTTGTTGATCCTCCCAGAATGTCAACGAATAAGCTTACCAGCAGCGTATGTTTAGTCTCGGCTCCTGGATATTATCGTTATGTTCCAGTTGATACTTCAGACACACGCCTTGGTTTATCGTGTCTCGTTACTGGAGGGAGTTTAATACGTGTACACAATATGGATGAACCTTCAGTAGAACGTGTGATGAATCCATATGTTTCTCCTGTGACTTAACACCTTTGGGCTATTGTCTGTGTACTTGTGTTGACCCTGTTTATTTATTTACGAGTTTCTGAAATAATTTATCGTCTGTATTCTGTTATTGTCTCACCCAGCGCGTGAATCTAAGGCGTTTCTTCATTGTGACATGAACCTTGGATGCATTCTCTCTTATGAAGCTGCACGCACGCACACACACGCACGCACGCACGCCACACACACACACACACACACACACACCTGCATCGTTATGATTCACGTCTGGTATACCCCTGAAAATTAATTAGCGATTACAAAGAATTAATTAGCCTTCACCTCGATCTTCATGATGTGTTACCTGCTTGTGGTATTAGGAGTGTGTGTAGAGAAGGTTAGCAGTGGTGTGGGAGGTGAGGTGGTGTGGGTTGATGTTGGCTGGTGTGTGTCTCTTGGGTCGAGGTAACACACACACACACACACACACACACACACACACACACACACACACTCTCTCCACTGTGTAGGCGAGGCAGTACTGTATTAGACAAGCCTCTGTGACAGATAGTTTACTTATGACTGTTAGCAATAATAAGGTGTCGTCTTGTTTCTTTTCCTCTACTATACTCTGAAGACTTTACCTCTCTCAAGTATTTCCAAAGAACCTGTCCCTCTTTAAACTGTTTAGTCTTTCACCATCTAAAACAACTCTTAAAACTACTTCAAGTCTTTGTTATTTACACCTGAAAGTTTTGGTCTAGATTAGGGTGTTTGTCACTTAATTAAAACCTGAAAGTATACGGAGTGAATGAGACGTGGTTGCTGGTATCCATAAGGGTCTTGTTATAAAGCTGGTCAGCACTGTGTAGGTAGGGGTTCTTGGCTTAAAGGCAGAACCTGTCGCCAGAACAACCAGAAGGACTATTGTAACCTCGCATGTCAGGTAACTTAAGTGTAAGTATGAGGATTAGACAAGTCAACGTTGTTCCTTAGATTTTAAGATTCTTGTATAGTGTTTTGTTGATCTATGTTACATAATATGACTGTCTGGTGGTGTCTTATTTATATCAGTGAAGTTAACGAGAACTTGGCAGGGTCCCATATTTTCCAGTCATGGGGGAAAGTAATAGTCCCCCCCCCCCCACAAGGAGAGACCTACAGCTGTATTCTCACTCTTGGTGAACTTTTGTAAACGTTTTCAATTCAAATGGATGCCAGTCGTAATAGGCTCCAACGTAAAACAACCATTAGAAGTAGGGATCCAATAGGATAGGGGCGCAGACATAATGATTAGGTTAGATTGGGGTTCATTTTACCAGTTATGATAACCGCCTTCACCCCCCACCCACACTTGCATCCCCCTGCCGCAACCCCCTCCTGCACCCGCCGCCACCACCCTCGTCTGCACCTCCCCTGCTCCCACCATCACACTTGCTCTTGCCACCACCTTCACCTCATTCCTCCCACCACCTATGCTTCCTCGCCCCCCCCCCCCTCCCCCTCTCCCTCGGCCCTCCCACCACCATCGGCCCCCGCCACTCCAAGTCGTCCTCCCACTGGTGCTAGGTGAGGCCCGGGCCAAGGTGTGCCTCGCTGACAGGTTGTAGCGCGTCTTGTGTGATTCAGTGCAGGTCGCCGTTGCTCTGGACTGGTTTCATTGCGCAACTTTACCTCACCGAGATCTGCAAAGCAAAAAAACATATCGACTTAGAGAGATACTCAATGGGTTTATAATATGCTTCTTAAGGTTTATTTAGATCATTGTTAATTGTAGATTGTTCTTTTATGGTTCATATTTACATGTTTTTGTGTATGATGCTTCAGGAGTATGTCAAGTTCAGATGGTGTAGTGTTAATTACCGAATGAACTGTCTGTCTGTCTGTCTGTCTGTCTGTCCTATTCTTAATTGAGTATTTATATTTTGTTTGACGTAGCAATATGATTTTTTCTTAATTTAAAATATATTTGTCACTGGAGATCTTATATATATTTTGGTTCACGTTCTGCATCAGTTTTCCTTTACTATTTTTGCTTCATATTTTAATAATTAATCCCTAGACCCCCCCCTTCCACCACCTCTTTTACTCTCGCTTGATAACCCAGTTGTCATTGTTTCCCTGTTGTTGGTGTACCCTGATTTAGCCAGAGGAGTGATATCGTCCAGGAGGTCTAAAGATTATAACCTCTACCAATTCTGCTTTCAATTTCCGGGTCATATGTATCCCAACCCCCCCTTGCCATGATAGCTTTTAGGGGAATATTATACAACGCTGTGGTTAGTTTGCTTCGTTGTTACCAAATATCTATAACTTCTATGTATTTTTTTTTAATTTTGTTTGACCATGTATAGACGATCATAGAGTTCATCTTATTTGATATGCATGAATAGTTTCTAACCTCACCTAACCTCACCTAACCTCACCTAAATATCAACAAATCAATAGCTTAAAGGGCGTTTGTGATCTGAGTCGATATTGGTAGTTTAATCTATTTATGTAATTAAGGTCTTTTAAGTGTGTATCTTAGGTTAATAAACACAGTACGATGATAGATTACACGAGATACAGTCGGTACTCAGGTAAGGTTCACTATTTAGTACTGAGGACATTATCTCCACCTTGTACTCAGTGGTGTTAGGTGAGTCCCATGTACATTATATACCGGTGTACTGCTTGAGTTCGATTTGCTGGGACATTGTAATGGTAAGACAGATGTATTACTGAGACAGGTGTATTACTAAGACAGATATATTACTGAGACAGGTGTATTACTAAGACAGATATGTTACTGAGACAGGTGTATTACTAAGACAGATATATTACTGAGACAGGTGTATTACTAAGACAGATATATTAGTAAAAAAAACCAGGTGATTTATGAAGAAAACGACCAATGTGTCATAAAGCAAGACAAATATACTGGTATTATTTATAAACACAGTATGACGCGTGATAGTTATTGCGTTCACCACTATCACAGATCACACTGTACTCAAACATACCAGTGGCTCATTACTCCGTCGTGTGTGGTACTCAAGCTCTTCTCGACGAGCTACCTGACCCAGCTTGGAGAAGGACGTGCTCCCAAGTTCTCCCGTAGTGACCAAGGAAAATGGCCGCCTTGGATCGTTGTGTCTTAGGGGAAGAGGAGAGTAGTGTGGGGAAAGACGACCTCTTGGCCACTCTGCTAAGGCAGCTGGGGCAGTTGAGGAGTGAGGTTGACACTCTAAAGGGGGGAAAATGAAGCCCTCGGGACCGAACTCCTTCAGGTAGGTGTCCTGCGAAGGAGGAGTAGGCGTGGAGAGTGGTTGTCTCCAAGGGGACTAGGGTCAGGCTCAGGAAAGCTGACCAGGGTGTGGAATGTAGGAACCCCTTCCAGGTGCTGGAGGAAGCTGGCGAGGAAGAGAAGAGGCAGGAAAGTGTGGTGCAGGTAGAGGAAAGGGCAGTTGTACAAACCCTGCCCAGAGGTAAGGTCGTGGTAATTGGGGACAGCCAGGTGAGGTTTTTAGATAGGACTTTTTGTACAAGAGACAGGAAACGTAGGACTAGGGTGTGTTTTCCTGGGGCTGGGATAGGGCATGTAGCTGAGAGGTTAGACAGGGTTTTGTCAGGGTACAAATCCAGTAGTGTGTCTTAGTGTGGGAGGAAACGACATAGGAAAGGTTAGGAGTGAGGAACTTTTCAAGAGGTATAGGGAGGCGCTGGGGAAGATTAGAGATAGGGGAGGGATCCCGATAGTATGTGGTGTCGTGCCTAGAAGAGGGGTTGGTCGTGAATGGCTGTCCAGGGCAATTGCTATAAATTGCCGACTGGAAAAACATTGTGCAAACAATGGTTGGGCATTCATTGATAGCTGGCAACGACTACCTGTACAGTCGTGACGGAGTACACTTGTCTCGTGCGGGGGTAAAGACGTTGTCTGCATCCCTGGAGCGTGAAATTGTCACTCCAAAGGGGGGGTTTCGCCAGTAGAGAGAGGTCGGGGAAAGTGGGAGTCAAAAAACAAGCAGGTCCTGGGAAGTAAAATTAGTTACTCAGGACAAGGGGTAAAACAGGACCAGGGAAGGGTAGGCTTAAATGTATACTATACAAACAGTAGGAGCGTTAGAAATAAAATAGACTTGCTGAGAGCGGTTGTATGTACCGAGAATGTAGACGTCATAGCAATCACCGAAACTTGGAAAGTTTCAAAAGGAGGCTGATAGATTCATGGATGATAGAGAGTGGTAGTAACTCTCGACAGCAGCTGCCATGCACAGGCTAACCGGCCTATTGCAGACTCCTTATGTTCTTATGTACTGTACGGCTCCACGGTTTTAAAGGTAGATAGATAACTCCGAGAATGTTCACGTACTTTTAGCATAGTGAACTGAAATTTGATGCTGTTGTTTTTTTTATAATTTGTGTATTTATTTATTTATTTTTTATATATATATTTTTTTGCGTATGGACTTAAATTTGACCAAGGACAAACGTATAGGCTATGTATCTGTACCCATTCTTGTTAACTTAAACGATTTCCTCAAAAACAAACCCCAGTTAGCCTTTAGTCTTTTGTACAGAGGTCATCCGAATTACTTTATAATCACCTCAGGTAAGAGTGCTTTGATTGGTGTAGTTATGACGGTAATAACTTGTGCAGCAGTTTAGTGTGTAAGGGACCATGACGCTCAGTTTGTGTGTGTGGCGCTCAGTAGTTTGTGTGTGTGGTGCTCAGTAGTTTGTGTGTGTGGTGCTCAGTAGTTTGCGTGTGTGGTGCTCAGTAGTTTGCGTGTGTGGTGCTCAGTAGTTTGTGTGTGGCGCTCAGTAGTTTGTGTGTGGTGCTCAGTAGTTTGTGTGTGGTGCTCAGTAGTGTGTGTGTGTGGTGCTCAGTAGTTTGTGTGTGAGGTGCTCAGTACTTTGTGTGTGTGGCGCTCAGTAGTTTGTGTGTGTGCTCAGTAGTTTGTGTGTGTGGTGCTCAGTAGTTTGTGTGTGTGGTGCCTAGTAGTTTGTGTGTGTGTGTGCTCAGTAGTTTGTGTGTGTGTGTGCGCTCAGTAGTTTGTGTGTGTGGTGCCCAGTAGTTTGTGTGTGTGGTGCTCAGTAGTTTGTGTGTGTGGTGCCTAGTATTTGTGTGTGTGGTGCTCAGTAGTTTGTGTGTGTGTGGCGCTCAGTTTGTGTGTGTGGCGCTCAGTAGTTTGTGTGTGTGGTGCTCAGTAGTTTGTGTGTGTGGTGCTCAGTAGTTTGCGTGTGTGGTGCTCAGTAGTTTGCGTGTGTGGTGCTCAGTAGTTTGTGTGTGGCGCTCAGTAGTTTGTGTGTGGTGCTCAGTAGTTTGTGTGTGGTGCTCAGTAGTGTGTGTGTGTGGTGCTCAGTAGTTTGTGTGTGAGGTGCTCAGTACTTTGTGTGTGTGGCGCTCAGTAGTTTGTGTGTGATGACTACATGTTACACCAGCGACCCACAGCACGTCCAGCTGCGGTAGCGAGTTGTCCTTGTAGTAGTTCACCCAACACAATAGTGGTGTTTTTTTTACCTGTCTTGTATTGACTAACTGCAGGATTTATTTACCGGCAGCACCTTGAGAGTGTGTAGAGTTCGTTGATTATGTCTGTATCTCAGGTAACTTGGCCTTGGAAGCTTTTTAACCTCACCTAACCTAGCCTCACTTCACCTAACCTAGCCTCACTTCACCTAACCTAGCCTCACTTCACCTAACCTAGCCTCACTTCATCTAACCTAGCCTCACTTCACCTAACCTCACCTCACCTAACCTAGCCTCACTTCACCTAACCTAGCCTCACTTCACCTTGCCTAGCCTCACTTCACCTAACCTCACCTCACTGCACCTCACCTAAACATCATTAGTTGCAGACTCACGACTACCACCTGCCACACTCGCAGCCGCACCACACATTCTCTGGATGTCGTTTCTGGGATGCAATTTTTCGGACCAGTTGCCTTTACCAAGTTGCTGTTCATCCACCAATAGATAATTAAGACCTGAGTCACGAGATCTTAACTTTGAACCAGCGGCGCCGAAGTTAGAAACCCTTGTGATATATTCTGCTTGTTTTAATGTATACAGTAAGTGTAAGAGTATGTATGTATGTATGTATGTATGTTGACAAGTCTTTTACGAAGATATGTGACAAAGCAAAATTCCCTTTAAAATTATATTCTTGTCACCCATAGTGTTATAGTCTGAGAGAGAGAGAGTAGGTAGATTTTTAATTAAAGTTCAAGTCCAAAGGGAAGATTAAAACTTATCGATACTAGGTTAAGTTGGGTTAGGTTGACTTAGGTTAGAATTATTTAAGTCTAAGTGTCAGTTGCTGTGTGTAGTAAGTAGATACACTGAAGGGATCGTGGTCACTGGTGGTCAACAATCATCTGGTCTCACAATAACCAAGCGAGTGTTTCAGTATTGCCGAGGTGGTGGAAATCCTATAACCTCACGTGCCGCACCGCCCTTCCTTGTGAGTTTATCGCCTCTCCACCCGACACTCACCACCGATAAAGGTTTCATATCTGTTATCCTAGATTAACACGACTCCATAACACAACGCCTTCCTCAGATTCTGTGTTTACGGTCACTTATTAAACGGTTTTCGTGTTTACATTGGTGGATCCATCTGTTTTGTCTGCTTTTCGTGTTTACATTGGTGGATCCATCTGTTTTGTCTGCTTTTCGTGTTTACATTGGTGGATCCATCTGTTTTGTCCGCTTTTCGTGTTTACATTGGTGGATTCCTCTGTTTTGTCTGCTTTTCGTGTTTACATTGGTGGATCCATCTGTTTTGTCCGCTTTTCGTGTTTACATTGGTGGATCCATTGGTTCTGTCCTTCAACATTTTTTTTCACGACTATAACGCGGTAAATAATATGTTATACAGTATTCCTTTATCTAGACGACAAATATATGGAAACTCCTCTTGTAGGTTTGTGAAGCAAGAACAGTTTTACGTTCTTGGGTTATTGGTGAACTTGTCCAAGGAGGTTGATGAGGTGGTCACTTTTGAAATAGAATTAAGTGATAAAATTCGATACACAATTTAATAGAAGACATTGTATCGGGGTTACTCTTACACATACAGGGTTAAAGAAACGGAGAGACTAATTAAAACGTAACTTTATAATTTCTATCGTTATTTTATGAAAGTAATAACTAATGAATATCTATGACTGTAAATAAGACGACTTAACACAACAGTAAACAGGGTGCAAAATATGGTTCCCCGAGTCCTAGTAAGGCCCTAACCTGACCTAACCTGACCTGACCTGACCTGACCTAACCTGCGAGGGGCGACCTGATAGAGGTGTATAAATGGAAGTCAGGGCTAAACAAAGGGGACATTACAAAGGTACTCAAACTATCCAACCAGGAGCGAACTCGTAACAATGGATTTAAATAGACAAATTTAGGTTTAGGCGTGAAATAGGTAAACACTGGTTTGGAAACAGAGTAGTGGATGAATGGAACAAGTTACCAAATATCATCATTAACTCGAATACGCTGGATAGCTTCAAACATAGGTTGGATGCTTATATGAGCAATAGGGGTTGGTGTAAGAGGACTGTCCAGTATGGGCCAATAGGCCAGCTGCAGTTTCCTCCATTCTCTCTCTCTCGTGGGTGACGGGGATTAGGGGAGATCCTAGTGTTTCTCTGGTCTCGCTCCCAAATACCACATTGTATCTACCACAGGTGTTGATCATGTGTTTCCCTCGTGTGCTGTACTACCTCTCCCCTGTAAACACACTACCAGCCGTCTCCTGCCGGGTGTCTCACTTCCTGAACCTGCCACAGTAAGCAACGACAGGAGGAACGGGGATGCGATGGTCCATTGATCTTCAGGTTATCCTTTTGGCGTCTGTTTTATATTAGAAAGATCTTATCGGGGTAGTGTGTGTGTGTGTGTGTGTGTGTTCCTGCCACTGATTTCCTCCTTCCTCGACTCCTGCTGCTGTTATCTTAGTCATTAGGTTGAATGTTTTTTGTGTCACTTCTTGCATGACTCGGGTAGTCAAGCCTTCTGGTTCTTATATCTCTGAATATTGTCTCGTCACCTTTGATGATTTCTCTTTAAATTTATTGAGAAGTTAACACCTTAAGGTTTTCGTTTATTCTTATTCATTGTTCAGAAATTTATAAGCATTACAATCAAGAAACAGCTTTAGGAAGTTAATGGATGATATAGGTATTTCTCGCTTAAATGTTGTATTTTGTATAACCCAGCAAAACGTTGTAGATCATTTCACCATATATAGAAATATGTGATAAATTTAGCATCAAGTTTGTTCCCACTGTGGTTATCAAATATGAACCTTAGACAATCGTGATTTAGAGTCGTGATTACTTTACATTCACCTTGGTTTGTGTCAATATATTACTCGGTATAACATAAGTGGAAGTTTTATTAATTAAAGTTGTTACACATGAACGATTTAAGTCGTTCTCTCCCGTAACGAAGATGAAGGTTACCGTGTACACTCTGACAGGCCGGAGATAACCACTTTTAGCCCTGGCCTCCCTACTGAGGTATGGCAGCAGAATGTTGGGAATGACTGGTAAGAATGTGGCGGCGCCCTTAAGAAACCAGAAAACGACAACCATGTGTGTGTGTGCGCCCGGGATAAGGTACATAGCAGGAGGGCCATGTTCTGTTTTTTGAGGTTAGGAATCATTTTGGGCCCCGTCCTCCTAGGCCCCGCCCTCCTAGGCCCCGTCCTCCTAGGCCCCGTCCTCCTAGGCCCCGTCCTCCTAGGCCCCGTCTTCCTAGGCCCGTCCTCCTAGGCCCCAAAACTAACCCTAACCCGAAGGAACAGGAGCCGTAATGTTTATGGTTAGTGGAAGTGAGGCACATATATCCCAGAGTCGTGTCGTGTATGTGATCTAAGATAAGACACACACACACACACACACACACGCACACACACACACGCACGCACACACACACCCAACACACACACACACACACACACACACACACACCACACACACCACATACACACCATACATCTTCATAAAGGTCTTTTTTTGGCTTTGTAACTCCGTATAACTTTTACCTCAAACTTCAAACACAACATTGCTACACCACACCCAACACAGGGGAGGTCGAGGGTGTTTATATATAGCAAAATACTGTAGGTAGAGTTGTTGTTTTATTATCTACTTGATCAAAACTCTATATTTCAGGGTGTAGTTAAAGTGTTTATATCGATATGTTTGGTAGATTAAAGTTCAATAGCTGGAAAGTATTGATTGAGGTTCTGAAATCATTGGTTCATTATAGGACAAACTTCATGTCAACAGAACAGATCAGACGAATACTCTTTGTTAGCCTTGTCAGAGTATTGATTCACTGTGTGTTTACGGTACGACCTTGCTATTATACTAACGACCCCTCCCCCTAATTACATCACCACTACGACCACTCAGAACCTACCGCAATAATTCGACTGCATCACCACAAACTACCATTATTATTATTGTATTCATTACCACCTCATCACCATAACGACATATTAAGTAGCCAATATGATTAGTCTCTTATCCCTCTCACCTTCCCTCACCTCCCTCTCACCCCTGCACGTCCTTACTCCTATCATCCTACTCACCCCTGACTCCTTCACCCCTCACCCTCTCACCCTCCTCCCACTCCCTCTCTCCTCCTCCCTCCCACTCCCTCTCCTCCCTCCCACTCCAATCACCTCCTCCCCCACCCTCTCACTCCTCCCTCCCATCACCTCCTCCCCTACTCCTCTCACTCCTCCCACCCTCTCACTTCTCCTCCCTCACCTCCTCCCTCCCCTCACCTCCTCCTCCTCCCCTCCCTCACCTCCTCCTCCTCCCTCCCTTCTCCTCCTCTCACTCCTCCTCCCCTCATCTTCCTCACCCTCCCTTCCACTCCCTCCTCCCTTCCTTCCCCACAAGCTCACCATCCCCTCGTGTAATTTCGTCTCTTGGTGAGGATTACAAGACTCATTCCTGTTGAGTTTTCTACCTAAAAAACAAAAAAGATATGATCTCCTAATATTCTGAAACTTGATTAGATGTCTCGATAGCAACTTAGAGAAACGAATGGAGTACACGTAAGACCAAGAGGTGTTGAAGGGTTAGTCTTCTTAGTATGGATGTTTTGTTGAGTTTTACTTGACGCTGAAGAAGAGGGTGAGAGGAAGAATATGGTGATAATTGCCTGGATTGGTTGTGAGTAGATGAGAAGTTAGAAGGGAGAATGATGGGAAAAAGGGAGAATGGTGGGAAGAAGGGAACACGAGGGAATGAAGGGAGACAAAGGAAACACGAGGGGGAATGAAGGGAAAACGAAGGGAAGGCGGTAAAAATTGAATGAAAGAAAGGGTCTCTTAAGTGTAAACGGTGAAGGGTTACTAAAATTACTGCAAGGGGAGAGTACGTAATGAGGCTATTTCTAGTTTAATGTTGGGTAAGACTCAATGTTGGTAGCTGTCAGAGGAACCCCCCAAAAAAGTATCTTTACGGAGGGGATCGATGAATTTCAATATGAACACTGTAGCGTCCTGTTGTCTCGGTAGGGTTGTCAGAATTCTTCGTCTGTTGTGTTATATTGTTTCACACAAAATCGTAAACATACTTTTTTTGAGCGAGTTTGCAGTACCAGTAGATAGCAAGAAGAAGAAGAAGAAGAAGAAGAAGAAGAAGAAGAAGAAGAAGAAGAAGAAGAAGAAAACAGAGCTGAAATTTGTATGGCAGTGGAGGTTGGTGGTGTAAAGTAGTGATGGTGAATCTGAGAACGTTTAGAGAACCTGCGAACATTTACTGAACCTGAGAACGTTTACTGAACCTGAGAACGTTTAGAGAACCTGCGAACGTTTACTGAACCGGAAAACGTTTATTTAACCACAGGACGTTTAGAAAATCGGAAAATGTTAATCCATTCTTCCCAACCTTTAGACAATGTTTCTATGGATAAAGTGAGAGAGAGAGAGAGAGAGAGAGAGAGAGAGAGAGAGAGAGAGAGAGAGGACTGACTGACTGGCTTCAATGTGACGTTATCAAGTCTCAATGCTTGCCAAGTTTCTCGTGATTAATGAACAGTGAAGACAAAGAGGTTTTTAATCAAAGGTGAGAGAGTAAAAGATAAGAGTGAAAGTCTTGAGATATATTTTCGAGTGCATAGCCTCGTGTTTAGAGTGAATGTGGTGGTAGAGTGCAAGTTGAAAGGCATTGTTTAGAGGTCAGTTGAGTGGAGTTGTTGCTTGTGCACTATGTAGAAATGACTGATATTGGTGGTGATGTAGTTTTGAAGATGAATAGAAGATGATAAAGGTGAAGACATAAAGGAGGTGGAAATTTAACAGAATCAAGAGGGAGAAAGGATGAAAACTTAAGGAAGAAGTTTAGATGTGTCGTATATACTTTTTTTTTTCGTCTCTGCCAGTCATTTCCCGTAACGAGGATTGGTTGCTGGAATCTTCTTTTACTCTGTGTCGTTCATTCTCCTTGCCAAGATCGTCTCATCTTCCTCCACCTCCTCCTTTTTCTTCTTCCTCCAGTGGTCAGGAGTCTGTTTCTGGAATTCGTCCCCAGAAACTTGATAGTTGTAACATTGGCAAATATGACAAAGTTTGTGAAAAGAGCCAGTACAAAGATAGACTCAGACAATGTGATGTAATCGTAGCCAGAATTAGGTGAGGATACAGACACATCTGGCAAGTTAGTGACGCTGTACCCATACCGTAAAATTTAACATGTAAACTTTGTGATAAACCTTTGAAGTATAATCTTGAATAATATATTATAGAATGTGACCGTATCAAAGAATTCAGACCACCTGGCTTATTGTATCATGAACTATGTAACTACTGTACTACATTGAATCAGGAGTCCTTGAAAATATTCTATCAATTTATCCATTTGTTCATACACTTTTCTTGTGTATGAACCTCTGTCCTGCGTGTCAGTGATCAGTGATAGCGCCCTCAGTGTCAAGACCTGACTCAACTACACAGATTAGGCAAAATTGTACCTCATTCTTGCCAATAAAGTTGTTAAACTGAGCTAACTGCACTCAAGAGTATGAAATGAGCCACGTCCCTCCACTACTAACTTCGTCTTCCCCTTCATCTCCTCCCTCAGATTGGTTCATTTCAGGCTCTCTCCTGGTTGTGGTGGAGTGCGGGGTGCGAGTGTTATTGTGGGGTGTGTGTGTGTGTTGTGGAGGAGTCTGGGGTGCATATGTGTTGTGGTGCGAGTGTGTTGTGGTGAAGTGCGGGGTGCGAGTGTTATTGTGGTGTGTGTGAGTGTGTTATGGTGCCGAGTGTATTATAGTGGAGTGCATGGTGCCACTGTCGCAGTTTACCTCTGGAGTCCCACCATTGATGGAGGAACATATGTTAAGGTAACCTAACCATTAGGGTTCAGATTCAGTCCTAATGGGTCCCATGTATAAGTAGTCTTAATGGTTAGGTTAGGTTAAGGTACGGTAGGATGGGTTAAGTTAAGGTAGGGTAGGTTAAGGTACGGTAGGATGGGTTAAGTTAAGGTAGGGTAATGTTAGGTTAAGGTAGGGTAGGTTAAGGTAGGGTAATAATAGGTTAGGTTAGGGGTCATTTCACCTGCAATCTCTTAACACTGTCACACGAGCCTCTTACCTCCACCTGCCTGAGTTTATGCCTGATAAAACTCTCGGTAATAACCCTGAAGACGACGAGTATTCTCACCGGACCAGCTGCTACCCCAACACACACACAGTAGCTGAGAGAAACGATGGCATTTATTGTATCTCATGAGCTGTAATTCTGGCGCAAGATGCAGAATTATCCATCGTCAGGGGGAGAATTAACCATCGGTAGGGGGAGAATTAACCATCGTCAGGTGGGAGAATTAACCATCGGCAGGGGGAGAATTAACCATCGGCAAGGGGAGAATTGACCATTATAAATTTGCCACCTACCGTTCTTAGTCCATCACGTCCAGGTGTGAACTTGTGGTGGTAAAGGCCATCATGTTAAGTTATGTACCTGTGACACTTGGGAAAAATGATTAGGTCAGGTCTGGTTTGGTGTGGTGTGGTGTGGTTTGGTTTGGTTTGGTTTGGTCAGGTCAGGTCAGGTCAGATTAGGTCAGGTCAGGTTTGGTGTGGTTAGGTTAGATTAGATTAGGTCAGGTCAGGTCAGGTTTGGTTTGCTTAGGTTAGATTAGGTTAGGTGGTGATTGGGTAACACAAAGATTGGTAAAATGAAATTAAGGGTTGGATTGGTGATGCTAAAAGTTAAGTTTGATTATTCTTTGATGACATTACGATTGGATGAGATAAGCTTAGGTCTATATTGATGACAACACTAAGCTTAAATATGATAAAATATGCCTTATAAAAAGTGAAATCGGTCGAAGTGAAATTTAAAACACAGGTAAACGCAGGTAAACACAATTAACTTGACACACCAATGCTACCTTGATTGACCTTACATCATAACGTTATATTTCCATTAGATAACGAGTACACAACCGGGATATAATATTATTTGACTTCTCCCTAACTTAAATAAATCATACGCGGATGATAGCATGAGATAAGCTTAGGTCTATATTGATGACAACACTAAGCTTAAATATGATAAAATATGCCTTATAAAAAGTGAAATCGGTCGAAGTGAAATTTAAAACACAGGTAAACGCAGGTAAACACAATTAACTTGACACACCAATGCTACCTTGATTGACCTTACATCATAACGTTATATTTCCATTAGATAACGAGTACACAACCGGGATATAATATTATTTGACTTCTCCCTAACTTAAATAAATCATACGCGGATGATAGCACGTGTACAGCATCCCATTGTCATCTCATTAACATATCATTAACATGCTTGTAAATTTTAGTAGTGTCATACATACTAGGAGAAAGTCTTTACAGTAGGAAGGTTTAGCGGACTGATGTGGATTTGACGTGGAGTGAAATTTTGCACCATTACCTGACCTTACCTGACCTGACCTTACCTAGTTACAGAGATTCCCTGAACATTTTAAAGATTACATAAAATCCCTGGATACACATATTCCCTGTAACCAACCGAGGCAAGAGGGGGGGGGGTGGTGTGGAAGAGGTAGGTCACTGGCGTCTCTGGTAGTAAAGTGGGTGCGTGAAGCTCGGATAATTTACGTCGGGGCTCTCAGGGGAATAGTTGGGACCTGGATCACCTACTCCCAGGTTCGTCCTCCGCCTGCTGCTCTTGTTAGCTTGACTTTTCTTTGGCACGAGAGTTGTCATGATTATCAAGTAGGTGTCCCAGTGAATGAGGTCAATGTGTTGTTATCAAGTAATTTGTAATAAGGACAATTGTTTCTTATGTTAGAGTATTACCTTCAGTTGATTTTGTTATTGTCTCTCGGGTTTAGTCTAACTTATATGAAGAAGCTATAATGGTTTGTGTATCTTATAAGTATATATATATAACAAAAAGTGAATACCTGTCGAAGATACATGTGTTTAAGGTTCCTAATACGTGTTTTTAAGGGAAGATATTTAGCAGTTGTCTGTCTGTTGTGGTGGTGTAGTGTAATTGTGAGGGGGTCCATAAACATGTTAGTACCACAGAGTTATCAGGTCGTAGAATGCCAAATCCTCCTCGCCTCACAACGTCAACTGGATGAATGGTATCAGCCTCATACTGTCCCTCACTCACCAGTTCCCTCCGTCACTATCTCCTCCCCAGCTTCGTCTTCACATCCCTCCTCTCCATCCCCCTGTGCCTCCCGCTGACCCCATCTCCCCCCTCCCTGTTACACCCACGTCCACCTACTTCTGCTTCCCTGCTGCCTCGTTTTCCTGCCTCAGCGATCTCCCTGCTCCCACGCCTCTGCTCCAAGCCCTCTGCTCCCCGCCCCTCCTCCCCACGCCCCCCTGCCCCCCCTCCCGCCCCCCCCTCCCGCCCCCTCCCCCCCCCTCCCAGCCTCCCCAGCCCCCCCCCGCCCCCTCCCCCAGCCCCTCCCAGCCTGCTCCTGCGTTACCCTTTTCCTATGATCTCCGCGTCCCCCTTACTCCACCCTCCTCATTTCCCTTACGCCCGCGGCCTCCTGCTACCACCCTTGTCTCTCCACCCTGTCAGGCGCCTTTGATGTAATTAGGGAAGGGATGGAGAGCTTATAGTGTAGGGGCTTCAGGGGGGAGGAGCTCAGTCTTGGTAATAAGAAAGTTAGATAATGTCACTGACTCAAGGCACCTGGTGTCTTTTTTTTTAAGCACCTTTGGGTATTCAGAGGAAATTGTCCGTCTGTTAACTCCGTCTCACTCTATATTTTTAACAGAGAGAAGCGAAAATATCCCTTGTAAAGTAGTGAAATTTTGTCAGGCTTCTTTATCATGCATCCTTGGATTACTTGGACAGGTGTTAACGCTGCTTGATTAGTTTTTGCACCTGGAAGGGATTATGTTTTTTATTATTATTATTTTTTTTAATCTTTTAATGTTAGGTGTGTAGAACTTGTGAATATTTTACTGTGCTGTTTAATTCATTAGGTCTATTTGTCACCAGTAAGATAATATCGAGGTGGTCCCCTTTAAGAAAATATCGAGAAAGGACACAAGACCAATCGTGCAGTTAGGGTAATTAAGGTTTTAGCCCACCCCCCTCAAAGTACATCCTCCAGGGTAACGAAGCAGTGTTGTTCAGGCTCTTCTACACGTATGTCTCGTTACCTGTTCACATCAATTAAGGCACAGTACTAAACCACGACCATGAAAAAGAAGTGGATGTTTAGGATATCTTCTCTTCCCCTTCCCTTCCTTCCCTCCCTTCCCTTCCCTTCCCTTCTTCAACTCCTCCTCCGTAATAATCCACTATGTTGAAAAATACGAAAATCTGTCTTGTTTCTTTGGATTTTTTGACACTGTTGATAAAGGTCAGGGTTCAGGTGAGGGTGTTACTGGAGAGCAGGTGTCAGGTACCAGGGCATATAGGGCTGTGTGATGGGCGGTGCTCTGTCAACACTCAACCTTAAATAAACATAATGTTGCCTGTGTTTATTTCTAGTTATCCCCCCCCTCCCTGTCCCTCCCCCGCCTGTGAAACCGGAAGGGAAGCTATTAGGACTGACCCCGTTTTTCATTTTTTAGTATTATTGTTATTAGTATTACAGTAGTGTTATGAAATTTGTTACCAGTTGTATTAATGGTAGTAATGGAAGTAGTAGTGGTTGTGGTAGTAGTAATGGTGATTGTCGTAGTAATAGCAGTAGTATTAGTGGTGGTGGTGTTGGTATTATTATTATTATTATTATTATTATTATTATTATTGTTATTTTTATTATCTTGCTGTTACTTTATTTTCATTATTATTCACCAAGGCAATAAAACTTATGACACAATTCTTAAAATATCTAAAGAAATTAATGATTGTGACCATTATACACCCGAAGGTTTACATTATACATCAGAAGGTTTACATAGTGTTGTGGTGATGGTGACGCTCCCCGTACTATAAATACTAGCATTGTATTAGTCGATGTTGTATTATCCTTAGTATAGCGAAGTCTGGTCGGGGCGTGATATGGCGGTAACGTAAGATGGCGACCAGTTTTTAGTATGAGAATCTTACCCGTGGTGATAGAATTTCCCTATTGATGTTATCGCCATATATCGACCCCCTATATATCTTCATCGTCTCCATTATTGATGTTGGCTCCCTTTCGTGTTGTGACCAGGAACGGATTAAAGTTTTGTGGTGAAGTAAGGCTCACACGCACTCAGGCCGGCCAGGTAATAATGTGTAGGTGAGTCAGGGAAACTCGGAGAATAAGAGGGGAGTCATTTGCCGGACCGTGAGAGAGGCGGGAGACGCGGTGTGTCCTGTAGAGCCGAACACATTAATCTTTTTTAGCACCTGCTGACTCACCTCTTCATTCACAAGTTCCTGAGTACGTTTACAACTTTTGGGGGATATTTTGGTTTGGTTTGGTTTATTTTATTTTATTTTGTTTACTGATATATTGTATGAACTTGGTTGATTGTATTTTGTATTCTTTGACTCTATGTACAAATGGTATATATTTTTTAATTTTCTTGGTGAGTCTGGAGTAAGTGGGTGTGTGAAGGCGTCCCTCCGAGCGTCGGGACCTGTAGGAGACTTGGGCAGTAGGAGGGAGGTGTGGTGGGGCCGCCACCCGTGAAGGGCAGAAGGGAAGCGCCTCCTCCTGGCAGTAGTCCAGGACCCGTCACCTTCGTGTCCTCTAACACACTTGGCTATCCTTGTTATTACTCTGTTCTCGGGTATCCTGTCTTGGGTTCGTTTTGGGTTTCTCTTTCCTGATTTTAATTATGATATTTAGTAGAGTTTTGCAGGTGAATCACTTAGTCAATCGTGCTCAGGCATCCATCGCAACGATCGTTTTAGTTTACAACGGAAATGCTGCCATTAAAGGTAACGACAGGTTGAAGATTATTGAGCGTGACGCAGGTGGAGGGAGTCTTGTGTGTGTGTGGTCGTCGTCAGTAGGTGAGGGTCGTTACGGCCTCCTCCACTTCTCTTAACCACCACCTGCAGCGCCACTCTCACCTGGCCCACACACCTGCCTCCTGCCGTAATGAGAGGGGTGAGGGAGGGGTGAATTATGGGAGTGGGAGGGGGAGGGAGGGGCATTACCAGTACCTTAGAATTGGAGGCTGTGTTGGGGGGATGGTAGGCAGGTCCTTATATTGTCTTGTCACACTTACCAGATTCAGACTGACTTTTCGTGTCCATAGAGTTACCAGATCTCGTTCATTTCCTTGATCAGAGTGTGAGTTATCGTTTGGTAATGTTATTATGAGTGTGTCTTAGTTAATTAGTACTGTAGCTCACTCGGGAGTTGAGTGTATATAGTACTAGAGAGCATTCGGCTGGTGGGTACAGGTGTAGCGTGACTCCAGGTAAAGTTGTCTCAGCGTGTGTCCTCAGCTGTTTCGAGTATGACCCACCAGTGTGTGTGTGTGTGTGTGTGACGTTGCTGCGATTGAGAGGAGCGACCAACGATTCTCTCCGGGCTCATGTGTCAGGATGAGGGTGGTGTAGGGAGGCGGTAGTTGAGACGTATTTTATGGTTCTCGGCAGACTAGGGCAAGGGTATACTGCAGCTGAACAAGACAACGTATGGGGCCCAAGGAAACTTTTGTGTGTTGATGAGGGACGAATGTTTCCAGGAAATGTGTGTGTGTGTGTGTGTGTTTGTTTATAGAGGAGAACCGAAGTTAGAGGGAAATGTTTTAAGTGGACATTTTGAATATTTTAGTTAGGGTGTGTTAGTACTGAGAGGGAATGTTTTATTTTTTAATTATATGTAAAGTTGTTTAGATATTTATACAATTAATAACTGGGCACAGACACACACACACACACACACACACACACACACACACACACACACACACACACACACGAGATATAATGATCAACATTCTTACCCTCTCCATAGAATATTTAACCCACATTCTATTTAGCTACTTAAATGATGAATGATTTTAATTTAGCGATGTGAGGAGCCGCCTGACGGAGAGCTAAAGACAGGCAGTGAGATACCAAGGGGGAAGCAGCATTAGGCCGTGAAGGAGCTGCGGCTTCCGGTGAATAAGGGAAAGTGTTGATTCAATGTTGGAGCGAGTGAGTGAGTGAGTGGGTGAGTGAGTGAGTGAGTGAGTCAGGTGAGGTGTTTCTGAGCCTGGGGGCAAGCGTGGGGTGGGGTGGGGGGGGTTAGTGGCAGGTGTGGCTGGAGTGCTTCATGCCTCACCACGTCACCCCACCACTTAATCCAGTCCTACTCTACACCCACCACACACCACTACCACAACCAACACCACTCTCTTGTCCCTTACCCACATTACACAACAACATTCCCCACGTACTAACAACATTCCCCACGTACCTGTAACACTCCCCCACGTACACAACAACTTATTCCCCCACGTACACAACAACATTCCCCACATGCACACTTAACCTCCCCCGCGTACTATGCTTACTCCCCCCACATTTGCTAACACCCCACGTACACAACAACACTCCCCACGTACACAACAACACCCCACGTACACAACAACACCTGTTTACCTCAACACTGACCTTAGTGTAATGTCTTCCATGTCTATTTCCAGTTTGCCTTGTTGTCTCTCTCTCTCTCTCTCTCTCTTCCACCATTATCATCACTTCTCATTATCATCTGTTCTCCATAATCCACCTTCATCTCTCCTACCACAGTCTAGTGCAGTTCTCCACACCTATTCTGACTCCTCCACACCTATCCTAATTCCTCCACAATCCACAACCACCCTCACTACTCCACACTCACCCTCACTACTCCACACTCACCCTCACTACTCCACACTCACCCTCACTACTCCACCCTCACTACTCCACACTCACCCTCACTACTCCACACTCACCTCTCCACACCTCCCTACCATCACTTGTTTTCTAGCTCGCCTCTTTTACATAAATAGTAATTAATAGGGGTGATCGAAAAGTCTCTGTGCATCTACAATAATGATAAATATATACATACAGTAATTGTTCCTTGTTATACTAACGTTCTTATAAGTAGATCAAGGTTAAGTGATCAAGGTTAAGTGATCAAGGTTAAGTGATCAAGGTTAAGTAATTAGTGTTAATTATCACAGGTTGTACAGGGACTATTGAATCACCTTTCATTAATTATATTATTGTTATTATTATTATTATTATTATTATTATTATTATTATTATTATTATTATTATTATTATTTCCTTGGCTCGGATGCGTAAATGGCGTGACCCGGGACAATCGGTAATTTAATTTGTACTGTAATACATTTTACGTCCGGTTGATATTAGAGATGATTTAATGCTTGTCCTAATGAGGCGACGTGACTCATATTACTCTGATTTATGTTACAGGTGTGTGTGTGTGTGTGTGTGTGTGTGTGTGTGTGTGTGTGTGTGTGTGTGTGTGTGTGTGTGTGTGTGTGTGTGTGTGTGTGTGTGTGTGTGTGTGTGTGTGTGTGTGTGTGTGTGTGTGTGTGTGTGTGTGTGTGTGTGTGTGTGTGTGTGTGTGTGTGTGTGTGTGTGTGTGTTATGGCCACGACAACATAATGTAATATTTCACAGTATGGCAGGAAACACTACACCGTAAAAGCCTCTGTGTTTATTCCTAATTTATAACAACGATAAAAATAACACCAACGGTAAACAGGACTCGCTGAAAACTTTTGCATCTGTCAGCTAAAATATCAGATAAAATGAATTTTCACAAAGAAGTGTTCGGTTTTTGTTATTTACTAGCACTTATTCCTACTAGCCAATGATTTGATCTCCAATAGTAATAATATCAAGCTAGTTTTAGTTTCAGGTTAGACTATTAATTTTTCCTGAAGAAGAATTTCCACTTCGGCTTATTTCATTTCAAGATTAACTACCTTAACTATACTATTTAGAGAGGTTAGGTTAGGTTGTGTTTGGTTCGGTTTGGTTTAGTTAGGTTAGGTTGTGTTTGGTTTGGTTAGGTTAGGTTTAGTTAGGTTAGGTTACGTTAGGTTAGCGTGGTTAATAGTAAAGTGAAATTAACTTGGGTGGAGACTCTTCAAGTAATCCAATGTTTTGTTAAATATTTGAATCCTAAATTATCTCTTAACTCTTCCATTTTTCATACCATAGTCAAATATTTTCACTTATTACAATGTATTCAGGCCTCAGACAATAGGTAAATAGTGTTGTGTCGTGTATTAGTTGTTGAGCTTCGTTATTTCAGATGGTATTTCTGTTATTTATCGCCTCTACTGATTTGTGCATTGTTATATTATATGAGTCTAATGCCCCTTCCTTCTCCTTCTTTTCCCTTCCCTGTGTAATGGGAAGGGGGAGAGGGTCACTTAACAAGGCAGTACAGTTATAATATAAAGGTGAGATTGGCTCAGAGTAAACATGCAGATCATCTTTGAGTTGTTAATAATTTTTACAGTGGTTGGGACTGGGCTGTTCTTATAGTGATCAGTACGTGGTCGTTTGGGCTGGATGCGGTTATGGTGTCAAACAGCAATTTACAGACGAGGAATCTCAGGTGGGAGCAGGAGACGGTGACGAGGATGATTTTGTAGTTTCTTCTCCAAATGAGGGGTCATGGTGGTCATCAGAGAGAGTTGAGAGGCGACAATGTACTGAACGCCTTTTGATATGTGGTGTAGGAGAGGGACAGAATGGTTTTGCACGACCTCTTCTGCACTCTAGTTGTCGTGTGTGTGTGTGTGTGTGTGTGTGTGTGTGTGTGTGTGTGTGTGTGTGTGTGTGTGTGTGTGTGTGTGTGTGTGTGTGTGTGTGTGTGTGTGTGTGTGTGTGTGTGTGTGTGTGTGTGTGTGTGTGTGTGTGTGTGTGTGTGTGTGTGTGTGTGTGTGTGTGTGTGTGTGTGTGTGTGTGTGTGTGTGTGTGTGTGTGTGTGTGTGTGTGTGTGTGTGTGTGTGTGTGTGTGTTGTGTGTGTGTGTGTGTGTGTGTGTGTGTGTGTGTGTGTGTGTGTGTGTGTGTGTGTGTGTGTGTGTGTGTGTGTGTGTGTGTGTGTGTGTGTGTGTGTGTGTGTGTGTGTGTGTTTTATCCCTCAGTAATTTTCCTCCCCAAGAGAGAGAGAGCTTGAGCTTCCGTGGAATACTTAACTACCAGTACCGGAAGTGGCCTACTGTATGACCCTGCAGCCTACCCACACCATCAGATATATGTGTACATTAACCTCGGCATTATCAGGATTTAACATTATTATCCATTAATATTTTACACTACCCTTCGGCGGTATTTAACATTATGCATCATGTAGGGTCGTCATGTAGAGGCGTGTATGATGTAGGGTCGGTGTGTTCGTCATGTAGAGGCTTGTATCATGATGTAGAGGCTTGTATCATGATGTAGAGGCGTTTATCATCCTGTAGAGGCTTGTATCATGATGTAGAGGCTTGTATCATCATGTAGAGTCGTTTATCATGATGTAGAGGCTTGTATCATGATGTAGAGGCGTGTATCATGATGTAGAGGCTTGTATCATGATGTAGAGGCTTGCATCATCATGTAGAGGCGTGTATCATCATGAAGAGGCGTGTATCATCATGTAGAGGCTTGTATCATGATGTAGAGGCGTGTATCATCATGTAGTGGCGTGCATCATCATGTAGAGGCGTGTATCATCCTGTAGAGGCGTGTATCATCATGTAGTGGCGTGCATCATCATGAAGAGGCTTTGTATCATGATGTAGAGGCTTTGTATCATGATGTAGAGGCGCATCATCATGTAGAGGCGTGCATCATCATGTAGAGGCGTATCATGATGTAGGAGGCTTTGTATCATGATGTAGAGGCGTGCATCATCATGTAGTGGCGTGCATCATCATGTAGAGGCGTGTATCATCCTGTAGAGGCGTGTATCATGTAGTGGCGTGCATCATCATGATGTAGAGGCGTGTATCATGATGTAGAGGCTTGTATCATGATGTAGAGGCGTGTATCATGATGTAGAGGCGTGTATCATGATGTAGAGACGAGTATCATCCTGTAGAGGCGTGTATCATCCTGTAGAGGCGTGCATCATCATGTAGAGGCGTGCATCATCATGTAGAGTACTACCATGTAGAGGCGTGCATCATCATGAAGAGGCGTGTATCATCTTGTGGAGCGTGTATCACCTGTAGTGGCGTGCATCATCGCGAAGAGGCTTGGTATCATGATGTAGAGGCTTGTACTGGCGATGCAGAGGCGTGCATCATCATGTAGAGGCGTGCATCATCATGTAGAGGCGTGCATCATGATGTAGAGGCTTGTATCATCATCATGTGGTGGAGGGCGTGCAATGGGTTGGTTCAAGGCCACAGGAGATACGGCCGTACACAATGCTGTCCCTTGGAGCCGCGTCACCCACACACCCACAAAAGTATCGTTGCTTAGCTGGGGGCCGGAGGAAGGGCGGGGCGAGGTGGGGATGGCCGGAGGCGGGGCGGGCGTCTCACAAAGGTGCTGCAATTCATAATAGTCTCTCGTGCGTCACATCACGTCACTCGCTAACGTCACACACCCTTACATGTTCAGACAGGCTGTGCACACTCTCGTTACGTGAATTAACAAGATAACGCCTTTATCACGCTGGCATTGAAACACTCCTTTAACGGCGGAGACTTATATGTAAAATCTATTGATCTGAAGATTAGGCACCCCGGCTTACTTCACCTGATGAATAAACACGTTAACCTAACCTAACTTTACCTAACCACACACACACCGGTAAAGTGCTTAATTAACGGGTGAAATAAGCTGGGAATGTCTCTTATTTTAAGTTGTTGGTTTTTTTTAGTTATTCCCACGTAAAGGAAAACATTTTAGAGGGGAAATAAAACAAAATACGACAATTCACAAAATCCGTGACTTTATAAACTGGTTTTTTTTTATAGCTGTGGGTAAAAAGTATTAGATTTGTTTTTCATGGAGAGCATTGGCAGCTGGTGGTATAGAGGTATTTTGCAGCCTATTTATTTACTTATTTATTTATTTATTTATTTTTTAACTAAGGTATACGCCATTGGAAAATATTGATGCACCCTTTCTTGTCATTGTGTGTGTGTGTGTGTGTGTGTGTGTGTGTGTGTGTGTGTGTGTGTGTGTGTTGTGTGTGTGTGTGTGTGTGTGTGTGTGTGTGTGTGTGTGTGTGTGTGTGTGTGTGTGTGTGTGTGTGTGTGTGTGTGTGTGTGTGTGTGTGTGTGTGTGTGTGTGCGCGCGTTTTGTTTTCCTACGGGTGTAAATTCATTGCTGCATCACATAACGAAGCAGGTTAGTGAATAATGCTGTACACAAGCTGCCTCAAGTGTTTTATACCCTGACCTCGTCCTAACCTTCACACGTACACTAGTCATACTCTGAACACGTGTTGATATATTGACAGGTGAACTTAATTACGTCTTACCTGTTGATACTGAGAGCAAAATTATGCTAATTTGTCCTAAGAATAAAGGTTATATTATCGTGTAGAGAGATAAAAGAGAGACCCGGAACAATACAAGGAAGAGGAAAACGGAAGAATCATAGTAAGGAAGTAAACAGAGACACGAGAAAATAATGACATGTTAGTGTAGAGAATAACAAGGCGTTTGAGACGATGTGGTAAACCGCTAAATGTTGTTGTAGTGTAAATATGGCGGAAATACAATATTGCACCGAGAGAAGACAAAGCCACTGTCAGTACCATCAAGTTAGACATACGGACAGAAGCAAACAAATGGACTCACTAACCTAACCTAAACCTAACCTAACCTAATCTAACCTAACCTGAACCTAACCTAACCCTAACCAGCTGACCACGATGGAATAGAAGATGTATTTAGGACGCAGATTACGGAAAAAAAATATAAATGCCTTAAATCCAGGTGTTAATATCTACGAAGGAACAAATCAGGCTCGTGAGGGTAGGTTTGTGGTGCACGGAATAAACAAAGTATGTATTTATCATCGATCAAGGGTTCTCAGAAATGATGTTGAATCGTCGCTTACATCGATCAAGGGTTCTCAGAAATGATGTTGAATCGTCGCTTACACGTCCAGTACACAGCCCCTTGTGTTTGAGTCCCCAGGTGAGGTAAGGGCTGTGAGCTGTGAGAAAGGGTATGTCTCAGGGCACTAACATCAAAGGCTGCGACCCAATGGACGTTTTGATTTAACTTGTTTGTATGTGTGTGTGTGTCAGTACTGGCGGGTAGGTGGGGTGGTCATCAAACGTGCTTCCGCTGCTTCACTGACTCGCCTTGTGGTGACTCATGGCACTCCTTGTCACTTATGCTCATATTGTTCCACTATGTTGTTTAACTTAACCTATGTAGTGTATTTTTGTTAACTCTTGGTTCTACAGTGTTACATTGCTGTATTAAATATTCGTACTAACTGTTTAATTCTGAATGAAAAGCAGCTGATTTAATATTTGTACAAACAGGGGTAAGTGTACCTCGTGTATTACCAAGATGATTAAATTATTTTTTTGGTGTTCGCGTTAATAATTTTCTTAATTTGTGTTGAGATAATATAACAATTACTACAGCCAATAAATGATGGAACACTGAGACATGACTCAATCTTAGATAAGGTCAGTTGGCAGCCGTCCGTCTTCACAAGAAAACAAGGGATCTGCCTGTGTACAAAAAGCAGTGTGTTTGCAGCTCTCCCGGGGATATTTCCGGTCCTGGTGCTGTGTTTGTTGTTGTTGTTTCTTGTGGTGGATGGACGTTGCCTCTCGTGGTTTTCCCATTGTTTGTTGAAGATAATAAAAACAATGGTACTAGTAAGTAAGTAAGTTGATTGTCTCAGAACATTACTCGGACATGCAACACATCATCGTCTGGGTGCACGGACAGAAACTCACTGGGGCAGGTCAGGTGTATCACAAGATTAACTTTAGGTTAGGTGAGGTTTTGCCCCCCTCACCCCTGAAGAACATCCCATCGTTACGGAAACCCTCGACTGAACATGACCGCCTTGGAGACATGAACTTTGAACAACAGAGACATGAAGTAAGAACGATATATTAAGTTAGGTTAGGTTTGGGTAGGTTAGGGAAGCTCCGGGTTGGATAGTTCAGCAATCCGAAGCCCAAGTTACGAAATGTAAACTATAAATTGGTACCAGATTCTACTAATGAAAATGTAACAGAAGAGTGTGTGTGTGTGTGTGTGTGTGTGTGCGTGTGTGTGTGTGTGTAAACAGGTTCTGGGTAATTGTCCTCTCGGTATTTTAGCAAGAATATTACACTTCATGTTTTGTTTACTATAAATATTGTTTCCCTGACCATATTGTCTAGTAAAGGTAAAACAAGAACTTTTATCTTCTTTATAAATATTAACACTGCGGCTCTTGTCATCAACATTAACTAAACACTACCCAAACTTTCACCGACCTCATGTTAATTTAACCAAAACTAACCTCTGAATATATAACAATATTATTTCGATCAATTAAAAACCCGAACTTCACCCTGACTGTAATTATACAAGTCATTAAAACGAAGGGAAATATAATCTCTGGTATTTATGTGTTTCCAACCATCAAAAATAAAAAAAAATCCTGTTTAATCAGTAAATGGAAGCAATCCACTGACGGGCTTAGATTTTTTTTTTCCGCAATAGTTTTTAAAGTCTGCAGAAACCATCCACCGGAAATTTGTTTGTGTACAGTAGCTAAAACAACTATGCTCCGATATGCTCCGAAATTTTACGTGTGACTAGTGACAGCCCTCATATACTGTACATGGCCAAACATACATACATCTAGTTCTGAAAAGTTATCGTCCAATTATACTCAGTTACCAGAGCTTGATGGGAGTATGTAGATTAATTTTTTATATCTGCGGAGTTTTGTCACTTTCGGGATAATTAAGAGGAATTTCTGTATTTTGATGAGTTCGGGAAAACGGAAAACGTGATGTGACAGGTTAGGTTTATACTGAGAGAGAGACTAGCAAATATTCTCGGTCGATTATTATTTACTTTCTCTGTGTCTCTCTCTCTCTCTCTCTCATATCCAGCTCTGGCTCGGGAAAGTAACGTCATGATCCTATAACCCGCCGTGCGCTTGACTATAGCACCTTGACGCTCTCCCCACACGACACTCACCTGTAATTGACTTCAGCTCCTTCCTCGCCTCTCTTACCTGCACCTTCAGGTATATGTGTGCCATTACCTTTATTGGTTAGGTCATTATGAGCTCGTTTACTTTATCCTATTTTATATTTTTGTCTAATTTTACCAAGATTTTTGTTTTGTTTACCTATTTCAGGTATATTTCCTTCGTCAGGTCATCGTCAGGTAGGTTGTCCTGGGTGGCTTCAGTGTGTTTTATTCTGTCGGCGTCTTGTGAATATTTGCATCGCTTCACTTCTTCAAATTTATATGATAGTTCTTCCTTCGCATTCTATTCCTCCTCCTCCTCTTATTTCTCTTATCATCTCCTCTTCCACCTCCTCTCTTCATCCGTTAATACCTTCTTGGTGGCGGTGAAGGTATCAGTGTCGTGTGTGTGGGTAGGGTGATATAAGGAAGGGATGAGGGCGTGGTGTAGGGGGGGGGGATTTAGCGCCTACGGGTATCACTTGAAATAATAATGAGGGAGGGAGGATGAGGGAGACACTGTCTTAATGACCACCACAAGTGATACTCGAGAGCTGAGTGTGTGTGTTGTCCTCGGCTCACCGCCCTCACTACTCACCGCCCTCACTACTCACCGCCCTCATTGCTCACCGGCGTCAGTCAGCTCAATGAACGCCTTACCTGACTGACTGACTGACTTCCACTGTGAGAATCTTTACCCCTCTCATCCTTGCTCGCCCCCAACCAGACCTTCCCGGCCCTGCACACGCCACACACTCCGCAGCTTTTAGTCTAGGATAGGTTTTTTTTTTAACACTTCTGCTTCCTACTAATTCCATCTGATCGTTAATGCCATTTCAAGATCGTCCTAATGACCAGTTTGATTTCTTGCTCACGACTATTAACTTGTATCTCTCTCTCTCTCTCTCTCAGTGACAGATGGTGCACTGACTCATAAACATTATAGTGCATTATATTTTATTTAAGCTTTATTAAGGAAGTCACTATACCTGTGCTGAGGTTTCCGAAGACAATAAAATTATTGAATTATTATTTTTTTGACCAGGAATACTGTTGTTGTTGTTGATAATGTTGTTATTGTTTATGCTGTTGTTGTTGTTTATGATGGTGCTGCTGTTGTTGTTTATGATGGTGCTGTTGTTGTTGTTTATGCTGGTGCTGTTGTTGTTTATGCTGGTGCTGTTGTTGTTTATGCTGGTGCTGTTGTTGTTGATAATGTTGAAAGGAATATTTTTTTCCTGTTTGAGATAAATATTGATAAAGATTTAATTATTTTATTTCACTGATTCAGGTATATTTCCCAAGTGGTAAAACTCGCTTGGACTATCCACCATTTGTAATTATAAAATGAAATTCTCGGGATTTTTAGTTGTAATTTGAGTCTCAGAATGTTATTGAAAGTTAGTTAATGAATGTTATATATGATGAAGTCAGATTAATTACATGTTGGAGCGCTGTTGTAATGTTCCTGTATCTTTATTTTTCAGGTGAGCGCTGTGTGGTGTGTGAAGAGGGGCGGATGGACGGTAACACCACGTACCTAGGAGAGAGAGAGTGTGTGTGTGTGTGTGTGTGTGTGTGTCCTCCTCCTTGCTGTATGTTGTGAGAGGGATGAAGCTGGTGAACGTGAGTTATATATCCGCTCTTGTCATCGTACTTCCTGCCTCAGTATTGCCTTGATTTTTTTATTATTATTATTATTATTATTATTATTATTATTATTATTATTTATTGCTGTTGTTGTTGTTGTTATATTGTTATACTGTTGAAAATAAAAATGTCTTTTTCCTCTCTCTCTCTCTCTCTCTCTCTCTCTCTCTCTCTCTCTCTCTCTCTCTCTCTCTCTCTCGGCGTGAATCATGGGGCAAAGAAACCTCAAAGAAGATGGTAGGGAGGGATAATGGAGAAGAGAGGTGAAAACAGGTGCCGAAAGCGAGATGAAAGGTGAACAAGATAGGTGGAGAAAATAACCACTCACTTATATCTACTTAACTAACATATTAAGTCATGATGAGTCGCGTTGTGAAGAGGGAAAGTGTATCTCTCAAACAGCTGACATCAGGAGTGGGTAGAGAGAGTGTGGTAGAGTGGTTAAAGAGTTTGGTGTGCAGACTGTGGCACCTTATGTCTAGCTGACGGAGGCAGGAGGGCCAGGCAAGGGGTAGTGACCAGACAGAATCGATCATTGCATGCGGTGGGCTGGTGAGTGCATGCAAGGCTGGTGGTCCTGACACTGCTTCCACGCACACACAAACACACCGTTCTCATGTTCCCCGTGTTCACCCCTCACTCAATAAATATTATATTGTGTTTTAGATGTTGCTTGAGTTACTAGTGTCGCCAGGGCATTATTGTGGGATATTGATTCTGGAAAATTGAGTTTGATGAATAGTTTATTTCTGTTGTGGTGTAGAGTCGCGGTTAACACAGTGCTCACTCGACCCCTCCTCTCCTAAATTTAGCGAGAGTTGCGGTGAACCTTTGTTTTTGTGTTGAAGATTGTGAGAAGATTCCGTGGCTATGTCCGGAGACACACACACACACACACACACACACACAAAGGTGTTCTGACCTCCCATTTACGGCGCAACTAACACTTGGGTACCTCCTCCTCCTCCTCCCCCCCGAAGCCTACTTAGAAACATCTCCTCCCCAACTTACTTAAACCCCGTCCCCAAGCCTACTTACAATCACACCCCTTCCTACTTACATTCGTTTCCTTCTCTCACCTACTTAAAATAACCCCCTCCTTCAACCTACCTGGAATCACACTCTCTCTACCTTACTTAGAATAACCCCTCTCCCCCTACTTATATTTATCCTCCCCTTCCACCCAACGCACTTAGATCCACTTCCCTCCTCCCCTACTCATTTACTCGTTTCTTCTTCACAGGTGAGGCGCTCTACCTGTATAGTCTCTCATCTAACTTAACCCACCCCTCCCAGGTAGCGTTAGGGTGTTTAATTATCAGGTGATATATTCTAGGGTGTCTAAATCTCCAGGTGATCAAGTGTGTTGGGAAGTTGGTCTGAGGCACCACCTGGGCCCCCACATCAACACCATAACTATACGCCTGGGTTGGGTTGGCTGGTGGTCTGACGTTAGGAGGGTGTGTATTGTGATTCTAGTATGGCTAGGTGGGCTACTGAGGTGGTGGTGGGGTGGGTGGGTGGGTGGGATGGGGTGGGGTGGGAGGCAGCGATCCGTGAGTGGTGTTCTGATTGTCCAGTTCACATATTTTCCTTGCACCCTCCTCCACCACGCACATACTTATCCTTACACCCTCCTACACCCCACACACACATCCTTATACCTTCCTACACCCTACATATATATCCTTACACTGTTCTTCACCCCACATGATTATGATATGGTGTTGCTTGACCTTGGGTGTATTAGATGGCAAGTACACTTTCAATACACCTTTTTTGTTATTGTTTCTCTTCAAGTTGTTATTGTTTATCGCTGAGGGAGGTGAGGTCATGGTATCGGTCTGTTACATCGACTATTACCCTGTATGAGCCCCGGTGTTTGAGAGGTAGTTGGTGTTAAGGTAATCCATGAACCCGGTCAGACCAGTCCCCACACTCTCCTCACCTCCTCAGTGAATGTTGTTATGTCGGGCTTGAGTGTCGTCACCATGCTACTTATATTTCATGGGGTTTTAATCTTTTCATCTGGTTTAATTTACCGTTCGACCTAATCCTGGTTGATGTTTAGAAGTAGGTGTTTGGTTTTAAGTGTTTTTAGCCCTGTAGGGAAATATTTTATGTAGGAGGAAAGTTTGTTGTTGTGGTGTGGTGAACTGACGACTTCATTATACGAGGTGTTGCCAAGGGAAACTTTACCTGCTGCTACCCTGATGTCCCTCCTCTCACCTCTTTAAGTCCTACACAAGTCTCCAAGGTTGTTAATGGCTGAACCAGTCATAGTACCTTGATGATGAAATAGAGTTTTGAATTATCACCTAAAGATAGAATTAGAGTAGGAAATATGATTTAGCCGGCTGGGAGATTGTAAACATCCGTATATGAAGGGTAGAAACAAACACGAGAGGTTGGCATAGTACATCACCTGGCCTGCTTCCCGTTATATCACCAATATGTATTAACAGAGGCTCCTCGTGTGTGACTGGGGAGATAGCTGTGGCGGCCCTCTGAGCGATGATTACACTTGTCTGGTATACAGTTAACCTCAGATTATACAGAGATCACTAAACATACATGATTCAGTAACAGTTGAGTGGAATGGAGTCGAGTGGGGTGGGATGGAGTGGAGTGGAGTGGAGTGGAGTGGGGTAGGGTGGGATGGGATGGGATGGGGTGAGCTGTGGTTCCTCTCACTGGTGTTACTTACCGAGGCGACTGATGAACGTTATGCTCGGCTGTGTTATACATCTTGGCTATTGTAATTATAACAGGATCTTATTAGCCGTGTTGGTTAAATGTTAATCATCGGTACAGTAATATTAGAAGCTAGACCGAACGTTAACCTAACCTAACCTAACCTCACCTAACCTAACCTAACCTAACCTTACCAAACTTGACCCAAAGTGTTTGTGTGTTTAATCATCAGGTGAAATGAGGTAGGGGGGCTAATCTTCATGTGATCCAATTACCTTTATTACACCTGCTAGAAATGTTGACTACAATTTCATGTTGCAATAAGATATAGATAGATGATGATATGAGCCGATCTAGTTTTGATGGTTGGTAAATGTGTCAGTTTCCCCATTGGCTGTATTAATAAATGTTGCTTTGAATGAGATGTGTGTGTGTTGCCATGACGACACCTTTTCACACACACACACATACACACACCTTACCTTAACCCTCGTGAGTTTGTTTGGAATATACAAAGACAAATTTTATACCGCTATCTGTTATTTCATGTTTTTTGTTTTTTTGTAAGATGAAAGCTAAAGATTTATTCATTTAAGTCGAAGAAACATGACACATAATATTTGAATACCGAAATAATTGGAATGTTAAGGGAGTGATTGGCTTATCGACTTTACTTACCATAATTAACCTATTAGAGTCGATTCGTTTATGATCCTGGTAAATACGAATGAAATGTATCTCTCCTGTTTGTAAATATATCATCTCTCTTTTGTATCTCCTCTTGGCTTTACTCACAGTATTCGACCTGTAAGAGCCTATATAGATAAGATTACAGTGACGAGGCTCTTACACGTATAATAACCTGAGTTGTCTGAAGACCGCGAAATTTGCCTACCTGCCTGCCGCTGTGCAAGGTTTACGAAGCGTCTCAAGTGGGGGAATTTTTTGAAAGTACATTGGAATCTGGACTTGTAATGATAAATAATAAGACAATTAATTAAGATACAGATGTGTTGTTCGTGGGGGGGAGGGGGGGGTCATAATAACAAAGTTGAAGTTGTCCTGACAGTAGTACACGCGGGGAGATTATGACGTCATTAACAAGCCGCGGGCCAATTTATGATCACGAGTTGTTTATATTATACAAGCAAGAGATTTAGTGGTAAGAGAAGATATTTATCGCACCATTCAATCCCGTACGTCAGAAACTACCCGTGGGAAAAAATATACACTATTACTTTGGTTGGTATGCGATTACTGTACTTTTGGTGAACTTTCTCCTTTGGTATGGCATTTCTTCTACTGGTACTTAAAGGAAAGTTGGGGGGGCTTTCTCCATGCTGTTGAAAGTTTTAACCTATGCCTCTCTCGTAGAAAGCTGGAGAGGAAATTTAGTGAGAGTTTTTTTTTGTCCGTGTCGGGATATCGGGTTTCACTTTCCCCTGTGTGTAATGTTGGTGCGGTGGCCGGCAGTTCATGTAACCTTACGTAGTTTATTGGATATTTGTATTGTATTTTCTCGTGTATGTTCGTTTTTTGTGTGTGTGTTATTTGAAAGAGTATGTGTGTGTATTGTAGGTTAATAAATACTGTAGATTATGTTGTAGAAGCAGTTAGGTGTGATGTGTAGTGGGGCAAGGCTGTCTTGTCTGTCCGGGGATAATGCAATCTTCTGACCCCTAAGGGTAAACAACCGTGTATTTCTCAAGCATCTTCGTCTTTTTTTCACGTTATTAAAAGCCTTCAGGTTTAGAGTGTTTTTTTCCCCTATCATAAATGAATAGCATACCTCTCGGACCCTTACAACATTAAGTTTCGTCTCATGCTGGTGTAGGACCCCCTGTCCAGCGTAATGCTTCAGGTATTCTCTTCTAACCTCCTGCTGTAGCACTGGGCGAAATGGCTGAAGTTAGATGCTATATATTCATGAGATGGTGTTGTGGAGGTGTTATGTGTCTTTAGTGGTACTGTAGTGTTGTGTAGACAGTGGAGTGTTTGTGGTGTGTGGTTTTGTATGTTTTGTGTTGGTGTAGGGTATCCAGGTGATGGGTGGGTGGGCGTGTGGGCGTGATGTATGGCAGTTCCGCGTACTACTACTACTTTGCTGTCACGCGGAATCGAGTATGACGTTCATCCAGCTATGATACAATGAGATGAGTTATTAGGGATGTCACCATCATTGGTGAGTTTTGGGGTGACTAAAGAGGCCGATACGGGACCGGCAGAGTTGTTCACAGATGTTGCACATGTGGAGGGCTACATCTACTGCGGGAGGGGCGGCAGCAGCGTCTTTCCGGCGTTGGAGCTTGTCTGCCTCGGTTTGCAGTTGGGCTAACTCGAAAATATTGACACCTTCTCCTGTGGTGCTCCTCCAAGTGTTACGATGTGGAGTAATCGTCTCCCAGGTGAGGGGGTCGATTTGGCACTTTTTCAGGTTTGTCTTAAGACTATCATTTTCCTTTTCAGTTGCCCGCCAGTGTTACGTTTACTATTCGTTAGGTGACCGTAAAGTAGCTGTTCCGCGTGTGCCCCAGCCAGCCACAGTCGACCACACCTTTACCTACCATATGAATCAAATTATCTGATAACACTTTCGTACAGGTGTACCAATATATGACGATGCACTGGCGAATATATCAAAGCCTTTCGTCCAGCGTTTCAGAATGTGAAGAAGGAAGAAGTAACGACACACAGGGGCGGGTGTAGACGTGAATTGCCGTTTTTATTTACAGAGACAAATTAACAATACGGGGTTCCATTGATGTGATAATCCGTCCCAATTCACTTTTTTTTTTTTAGACATTTGGGATAAAAGAGACATGAAACGAGCCAATTATGTAGATCATTAACGAGTTCCGGGTAGATGATGGAGTTGACGGGGCAGGAGGTGGCTCAAGTGACCCTTACCCTCTCGATCCTAGACGATGATCCATGACCTCTACACGGACGGTGAGAGACGCGGCTTTATCAAGAAGGAAGTTTACCCCATACAGTAGCGCGTGGCTGGATTAGAGGCAGGTTTTGATAAGATATGAGAGGGGGGGTGGGGGTTAAAAAGCCTACACACACACACACACACACACGGTGGATGATACTAATATAATCTAGTAATAATAAGAAGAAAACTGACAAATTACAATAATTACACTCAAGACATCATCACATACGGTTAGTCGTTTTGTCCCAGGGATGACTTGACACTTCTTACATCTGTTGTTATCTGAGCGACCCCTGCCGTGTGGACATCCCCTCGTCTCTCGACTACACGAAGGGAATTTTACGGTTCAGTGACTCGTTTAATTAAGAGTCGAGGTTAATTACGTCATTCTCTGAACCCTTTGATACTGTTGATGCATACTGCTGTGTTAGCTGGTGGTGCTGTGTTAGCTGGTGGTGCTGTGTTAGCTGGTGGTGCTGTGTTAGCTGGTGGTGCTGTGTTAGCTGGTGGTGCTGTGTTAGCTGGTGGTGCTGTGTTAGCTGGTGGTGCTGTGTTACCTGGTGGTGCTGTGTTAGCTGGTGGTGCTGTGTTAGCTGGTGGTGCTGTGTTAGCTGGTGGTGCTGTGTTAGCTGGTGGTGCTGTGTTACCTGGTGGTGCTGTGTTAGCTGGTGGTGCTGTGTTACCTGGTGGTGCTGTGTTACCTGGTGGTGCTGTGTTACCTGGTGGTGCTGTGTTACCTGGTGGTGCTGTGTTACTGGTGGTGCTGTGTGGTGTGTGTTACCTGGTGGTGCTGTGTTACCTGGTGGTGCTGTATTTAGGTGGTGTTGTGTTACCTGTGGTGCTGTGTTAGCTGGTGGTGCTGTGTTAGCTGGTGGTGCTGTGTTAGCTGGTGGTGCTGTGTTAGCTGGTGGTGCTGTGTTACCTGGTGGTGCTGTGTTAGCTGGTGGTGCTGTGTTGCTTGGTGGTGCTGTGTTACCTGGTGGTGCTGTTTTACCT